>NC_065593.1:23414663-23514663 GCF_024542745.1 Macaca thibetana thibetana
GCTTTTTAGCTCCAACACAGCCAATTCCTCACCCTCTGGTTTTACTCAATCCGGACTCCACAGCCTCCCTTAACCACCCTGGACCCTAAAGTCTTGCTGCTGGGGCCTCAGCCAGGGTGAGGAACCAAAACTCCTCTGCCTTGCTGTTTCATGAGCCACCATGAAAGAGGCACACATGGCCGGGCGCGGTGGCTCACGCCTGTAATCCCAGCACTTTGGGAGGCCGAGGTTGGCGGATCACAAAGTCAGGAGTTCAAGACCAGCCTGACCAACGTGGTGAAACCCCGTCTCTACTAAAAATACAAAAAATAAAAAATAAAAATAGCTGGGTGTGGTGGCACGCGCCTGTAATCCCAGCTACTCAGGAGGCTGAGGCAGGAGAATTGCTTGAACCCGGGAGGCGGAATTTGCAGTGAGCCAAGATTGCGCCACTGCACTCCAGCCTGGGCAACAGAGCGAGACTCCGTCTCAAAAAAAAAAAAAAAAAAGCACACATGCAGGGTCAGAGCCTGTTTACTCTCCACTGACTAGATCCCCCAGAGCTCAGACACCCATCAGCTCTGTTTGTGAAGGAGACGAGGGGAGGAGGGACAAAGGGGGAGACGAATTTAGTAACTCTCTTCAGAGCTGAGAAAAGCAACCTGCTCTTTAGTTCCAGAGGACAGGAGAGCTCTGACCAGCAGCAGTTCAGAGGTCCTGCAGCAGGAGTGACTGACAACACACACAATGAATGAGGGTGATAGGGTGATAGGGTGAAAGAAAGTGGGAGGCTTATGGCGTCTTTCCCCGTGAAGCGTTATCAGCGCACAAAGGCCTAACTCAAGACTCACAGGTTATGCTCATCTGTACAGAATCCTCCCTGTCCTGCGGGGCCGAGGAGCTCTCCTCGCCCTCGAGGCACTGGGGGTGGGCACCAGAGCAGCCGAAAGGAGTAGGGCGGGAAGGGAGGGAAGGAGAAGGAAGGGAAGAAACTAGGAAAGGAAGGAGGGAAGAGGAGGAAGCAAGGGAGGGCCAGTGCGCCCGCGTCTCCTTGGAAATGCCTCTCTGGCCTCGCCCCCGCGAGGTAATTGTGATGCCACGCGTGGAACCCTCAGTCTCCCTGGTCCACCCTCAGGGTCGATGGAACCGCCCGCTCTCGCCCAGGCGTCCGGGTGGGCGCTGGTCCATGGGCTCCAGCCAAGGCCGGCGCTTCAAGGGCAGCGGCCTGCGCCCGGTGCCACCCAGTCCGATAGCCAAGAGTTACAGCTCTGGCTGGAGCCAGACTTCCCGCCCAACCCGCGGGCGACCCAGCAGGGCCTCAAGCCCCCAGTCCTCAATCATTGGCCCGCGACTCGACGCGAGCCCGCCCCCGGCCCTAGCTCCGCCCCGGCCCAGCGCTGGGCCCCGCCTCCCTCGTTGGTTTGCCAGCCTCCCGCGTGCGCCGCTCGGGGTCTGCGAGCCCGGCCACGCCCTCTGCCCAGCCCCTGCCCAGCCCCTGCCCAGCCCCTGCCCAGCCCCTGCCCCGCCCCTCTTACCGCAGCACCGGCTCTCATCCCACGAGCGGACCTTGGGCTCGGTCTTTTCCTTAGTCCATCTTTCAATTGTGAGTGTCGTCCTGACCCACATCGCTCTCCGCCCAGGTCTTCGTCTCTACAGTACTCTTCCTTGAAGTCCAACCCTGAGCCTCAGCCCGGCCGAGCCCTCGGCCCAGCCGTGAACTCCAGTCTCGGCTTCGCCCCCGCCTAGACCCTAACCCCGCCTCATGCTGGCGCAGCCCCCGGCCGCCTCCCCCACTCCGCTCCAGGCTGCGTAGTCTTCCCAGCCCGGGTCTCAGCGTCAGCCGCGTTCTTCATCCGGGGCCTCCTGGCGCCTCGCAGGCCCCTCTTTGTTCCCCCTGTAACCCTAGGATTTCCCCTTTATCTCAGACCTTAACCTTACAGGCCCAGCTTTCACCACCCATCTCTGGTTCCAGCTTGCAGTCCAAGCCCCAGATTTTAACCCTGCCTCCAGATCGTAGCCCCAATTCTTAGTGTTACAACGAGCCTTGCCCCCAGCCCCATTCTTAGCCCCGCCCCGGTCATTCTCTAAACCGCACACTCCCGCCCCGCTCCCCGCCCCGCTCCCCGCCCCGCCGACCCTTGGGAACCCAGCCGCAGCCCCGCCTCTGCCCGCCGGCGAGCGAGCGAACCCCATCTCTACAAAAAATACAAAAATTAGTTAGCTTAGTGGCGCGCACTTGTAGTCCCAGCTACTTGGGAGGCTAAGGTGGGAGGATTACCTGAGCCCAGGGAGGTCCTGGCGTCGCCATCTCCACTCCACCGTCCGGGCTTCGAGGTCCCTCCCGCTCTGGTGGAGCCCAGGCTTCCCGTCTCTCCGCCCACAGACCTCTCCCAAGGCCTAACTCCCGGCTGAGGACCTGATGTCGGCTCCCAGACCCTGTGCCACCCCGCAGCGTTCCCCGCCCCTGGCCCCCATGGGACACCCTATTCTAGAGACAATACTTCCGGATAGAGAGTCGTAAGCTTATCCCGTCTGGAGAACAGGGCAGGCTGCATTCATTGGAACCTCATCACAGTGACACCCCTCACGCCCTCAGGTACAACACTCTGCGCATGTATATATCACAGAACACAGAAAATCTACTCACCACACACATACAACATGCACATGGAACACAGAACTCCCATACCCGGTGCAGCACAAACACCACACCTGGACTATGGTGCTGGCTTCACACACATCTGTTAACAGGCAAGGCAAAGGTGAGGAGCCCAGTGCTGTGAGGGAACAGAAATGGAAAAAATAATGACAGGAGAGTGTGAAAAGAAGTTTTGGCCACATCGCTGACATTCCATGCACCACACCCCTCCACTTCTCTTGGCACCAGCTTCCAAAGCCAGGATGGAGAGGAGGGGAAAGGATGGGGTCCACACCTTGTTTTTTCCACCATCATCCAGGGGCTCTGCTGCTGCTGCTATTGCTCCGCCTGATCCCCACCTTCACTTTCCTCCAGACCCAAGTCCAGAGTGGGTAGGGCTGCTGCCCAGACCCTCCTTCCTGTGGTAGCTCTAGAGAGTCTAGGAACTGTGAGGGAGGGGAAGCCAGGAGAAGGGAAGAGTGCAGAAAAACCAACCATCCTGGTGAAAATGGAACCGGGAATGGAACAGACAGAGCGCTTGGCAACTAGGAGCCAGAATCTGCCTTCTAATTTGGACCCCCTTAGCCTCCTAGGATGACAGGAGGCCATAAGTCCTCCTTTGTTGACCCAGATGTCTGAGGTGCTTCCAGCTCCTCTGGAACTCTGGGTCAGATTTCAACAGGGAGCCAGGGTCTCGGTCACCTTTCCCCATACAAAAGTTAATGGAATAAACAACCAAAAAACCAAACAAAAAAACAAAATAAAACAACAAAAAATAAAAGTTAATGGTT
The DNA here is from genome assembly GCF_024542745.1 of Macaca thibetana thibetana. NCBI lineage: Eukaryota > Metazoa > Chordata > Mammalia > Primates > Cercopithecidae > Macaca > Macaca thibetana. The sequence continues at coordinate 23,418,072 of NC_065593.1, forward strand.
ATAACTCCTGAGTTCAAGCGATTCTCCTGCCTCATCCTACCAAGTAGCTGGAATTACAGGCACGCACCACCATGCCCAGCTAATTTTCGTATTTTGATGGAGATGGGGTTTCACCATGTTGGCCAGGCTGGTCTCAAACTCCTGAATTCAAGTGATCCGCCTGCCTTGGCCTCCCAAAGTGCTGAGATTAGCGGCATGAGCCACCGCACCCACCCTGGAAAAGTATTTCTGTTTTTTTTTTTTTTTTTTTTTTTTGAGACGGAGTCTCACTCTGTTGCCCAGGCTGGAGTGCAGTGGCCGGATCTCAGCTCACTGCAAGCTCCGCCTCCCGGGTTTACGCCATTCTCCTGCCTCAGCCTCCCGAGTAGCTGGGACTACGGATGCCCGCCACCTCGCCCGGCTAGTTTTTTTTTGGTACTTTTAGGTAGAGACGGGGTTTCACTGTGTTAGCCAGGATGGTCTCGATCTCCTGACCTCGTGATCCGCCCATCTCAGCCTCCCAAAGTGCTGGGATTACAGGCTTGAGCCACCGCGCCCAGCCGGAAACATAACAAAGACATTTTAATGCATAAGGCACAGTGAGAGGCTGGAATCAAGCATCCTCACACACAAAGGGCCCAGCAGGCTGAGCAAAAGAACAGAGACACTCTTCCCCACTACCGCTGGGCACCCTGGACAGTCCCCTGAAGAGTAGGGGGCATCCAGTCTTTGGCACAGTGCCTGGAGCAGGAAATGACTAGCATGGTCCCAGCTACCCCTCTGTGGGAATACTGCCACCAAGAGGCAGCTCTTTGGTCTGGATACAGTCAGTGCAAATGTTCAGGGGTCAAGCTCTGGAGGAATGAGGGTGGCACAGTGCCCCAGGGCTGGCAGTCCCTGAACAGTCTCCTCACCCCTCATGGGCAACATGTGGGCTTCTTCTTGCTGGCAGTTAGGTAGAGGTTGCTGTCATCACTGTTGATGCCTAAAGAAAGGTGGGAAATATGTGAAGCAGGGATTGGAGGCTCACTGTGCCCTCTGCCACCCTCAACCAGGCAGGCACTCACGGACAACATCCCCAATGCGTCGGGCCCCCGATTTCTCCAGCTCAGCCAGCACATTGGCCTCAAAAGTCAGTGCTGCCACGCGGAAGAAGAATTCTCGGACATTCTCACCTGACACAGGGAGCAGATAGGTGCTCAGGGGCAGTGCCAGATCTGGGGACACAGGGCACAGCTGGAGGTATAGCAGTGAGAGGAGAGCCAGGCAAGAGTGTCACAGCAGAGCCCTGAAGCCTCCAACTCACCAGTGAGAGATGAGACTGCCCAGTACTCAGCCTTCATCTCCTGGGCCACCTGGAGGGCGTCTTTCTCCATCAGCGCATACTGAGCAGGGGTCTGAGGGAAGGCCACAATCAGAGGGGGGCATTCCTTCACCAAGCTGGGAAGTCCCCCCACTGGCACACTCACACTCAGATCCTTCTTGGAACCTACGAGGAAAAGCAGCACACTGGAAGGGTCATTCTCCTTCAGGGCATCAGCCAGCCACTGCCTGCCACGGGTGATGGAAAGTGAGGGATGAGTAAGCCTGCAGGGCCCCTCCTGCCGACATTCATATGCCCAATTACCCCCTCTCTGGTGCAACATGCATTCTTCTTCTTCCTGACCACCCTTCTGTTCTGAACCCTCTCTTCCCGGAGCCTCCCATTATATTGCAGGATGCTCACATACTTGGTATGTTCCAGAGATGCCACATCGTTCAGGTTGAAGACAACGATGATGGCTAGAAGAGTGGTAGAAACAGCCCCAGGTTGACAGGGAAGACACTACTGCTCATTTCCCCAATTCTTCCAGCTCCAGATGAGAAGCCATGTGCACTCTGAGACCCACCTACCCCACTTCACCCAGCCCCTTACCTTGAGCTCCTCGATAGTAGGTTGACGCAATGCATTTGAACCTCTCCTGTCCAGCGGTATCCCAACTGGGAGGAAGGAGGAGTGAAGCACAGGTATGTATGTTGGGGGGTGTGGGTGCTGGGGGGAAGGGATAGCTGGAAGGGGTGTGGAAGCACTCACAGCTGCAAACTGAAGGGGATACCCAGCACCTCAAATCGTTCCATCTCGAAGTCCACTCCAATGGTGGCCTTATAATTCTTATCAAAGGTGTCTTTGCAGAACCTGAGAGGGTACCAGATGCTCCAATCTGGAGCCAGCCCACCTGTCTAGGTTTCGCCCCACCCTGCCCAATTCAGCTCCAGCACCCCCTTACCTATTAATGAGGCAAGTCTTCCCCACCGACAGGTCCCCCACCACAATGATCTTGGAGATCTTAAATCTGCTGGACACAAGAGTGGGCAAGGGGAGTGGGCACGAGCTCTTTCACCCTAGGGAGTCCCAATGCTCCTGACTAGGTCCAGAAAGGTAGCTGCACCCAGGCTGAGGGTATTATAGACACCAGGCGTCCCAGGCAGCTGCCTGAACAGATGTGCTGGAGAGGAGTGCTTTGTGCTCCAGCAGCAGAGAAACGTGAATTTGAATCCCAGCTCTCACACTGATTAGCTGTGTGACTTTGGACACATTATTTAGCCTCTCTAAGCCTCAGTTTAAACATTTAGGTGAAGTTAGTATATATTTTATTGGGTCGTTGTGAAGGTTAAAATGAGATAAATGTCCTATATTCTAAGACACCCCCCCCCATTTTAATGTCTCTGAAATCAGAATATATCTTAAGTGATGGACGTTTCAATAAAGATAATGATAGTACCCAACACTGCCTGGCACACAGCCAATGCTTAATTAATGGTGCCAACTGTTATCAGTATTACCTTTAAAACCCACAATAAAGGCCAGGTGCGGTGGCTCAAGCCTGTAATCCCAGCACTTTGGGAGGCCGAGACGGGCGGATCACGAGGTCAGGAGATCGAGACCATCCTGGCTAACACGGTGAAACCCCGTCTCTACTAAAAAATACAAAAAACTAGCCGGGTGAGGTGGCGGGCGCCTGTAGTCCCAGCTACTCGGGAGGCTGAGGCAGGAGAATGGCGTGAACCCGGGAGGCGGAGCTTGCAGTGAGCTGAGATCCGGCCACTGCACTCCAGCCTGGGCGACAGAGTGAGACTCCGTCTCAAAAAAAAAAAAAAAAAAAAAAAAAAAAAAAAAAACCCACAATAAGACTCATCCCTGTAAGCACAGCCAGACCCCTGCCCTGGGGCTCCATGGATGCTATGTGAGGATCTGAGCAGGTGACCACCTTCCCATCTCAGACACCTTAGTCTCTACTCAGGAATCCAGCTGCCACCCTTCTAACCAACGCCATCTCATAGAACTCACAACAACCTTATTGGGAAGAAAGGAGAGGACACAGGGGCTTAAAGGGGAAATAACCATAAAGCTGGTAGGAGCTGAAATGAAGCCCCAAGGGGGTGGGGGTGGTTGTTTACCCTCGTTATGACTAGAGTTTCCTGGGACCTCCTCTCTTTGCTGTGGGTGTCCCTAACTCACCCCACGGTGCCTGTCCGGTGTTCCTGGCAGGCGCAGGTGACGCGGGGGTGGAAGTCTTTGTGCACGTGCAAAGCGGCCTCCTTCCTCAGGCACTTAGTGGGAAGGATGAAAGAGAATGGAGCTTCCCACTCCTGGCCCTTGTCCCGTAGCCAAGCGGCCCGGGTAGGGGTGGAGTGCAGGGACCACCCAGAAGCAGCAGGCCTAGCTGGGTGGCAGGGCTAGGCCCAGTCCTCTAACTGGTCTGGTGCCGCCTCCGCCCCGCCCACACCCCGGGCTGTAGACAGAAGCCCGACGTGGCCCCGGCGCCTACCTGGGGCAGCTCTGCCAGGACGCGATCCCTCCGCACGGGCGCCAGAATGTTCATCCTGCCTGCGGCCTTCCAGGGCGCCCTGAGAAGGCGCCGAGGCCGGATCCGCGCCAGCGACCCGGGCGCGTGGAGAGCCGACGATCACCCGCGGCCGGGGTGTCCCGACTACAACTCGGGGCCACGGGGACCCTACGGGAGCCCGAGGTCTCGGAGACGCTACGACCACCGCGGGCCACGGAGATGAAACAATCACCCGGGGCCGGGGCGAGCCCACAATCACCCGGGCCCTGGGCGTTCCGAAGATGACTCTGGGGCGAGGAGACTCCTCCGCCGCCAATTGGGGGCGGGGAGTCCCGTCTGGTGTGGGCCGGGCCCGCGCAGACCCTACGATTACGCGGGGCCTGATAGCTCCTACAATAACCCGGGACCGCTGAGACCCGACGTCATCTCGAGGCTGAGGCTGCCCTACCATTACAGAGTGGCCCCGGGGCGCGGAGTGGCCCCGCCACACGGGGTCAGTGTGGGCAAGGGCGGCGCTGCCAAGGCCAGCAGGCCGCTGGAGGAGGGGGCGAGGGGCCCAGTCCGGCTGCAGGGCCTCAAGTCCCACTCCGCTGGGACTCCGCGAACGCTGTAACACGATCCCCGGAAATTCCTAGCGAAGGGCCGCCCCCCGCCCCTCTCCTGGCCGCGCCAGGCCTCGCTGCCCGCCCTCGCCTCCCCCTCCTCTCCACGCCTCTGCGCTGCCCTGCTCAGGCTCCCTCGTCTGACGCTTCACCGGGCACCAGGACCGCCCCCAACCAGGCTGGAGCCTATCCAGATAGGGACTCCCCAGGCTGCTCTTCCCTGCACCTCTATGCCCGGCTCCGCCTTCAGGGGGACCCTTACCCAGCCGAATTGGTGATAGGGAATCGGAGACTGCTGCGCAGCATCTGGCGATGCCAGAAACCAGCAGGGAGGGGAAAGGGGGAGAGAAGGGGCCCAAGGAGAGGCGGCGCTTCCCTCCTCAACTCCAGGCCTGGGAGGTGACTCACAGAGTCTGCCCCCGCTCGCCCTTCTGCCCTGGGAGGTCGGGGGTGGTGGTGGTGGAGGGGAAGCGTGCTAAGGGGGTGCCAGGGTTAGAATGAGGTGCCCACCGAGGAGAGAGACGTCTGAAGTTTGGCGTCTTTTCCTTCAAGGCTGCTGTGTAGATTGTGAGATGGGAGGGCTGAAGATCAAGCTGCCTCCCTCTAGGGAGGTTAAAGAAGGGCTAAGTGGACCCGGAAACTCCGCTCTTTGGGGTGGTCTCCGCTCTGGGAGGCGGGGACTCCCCTCTGATATGGGTGTTCATTGTTCTGGCCCTATTGGAATCTATCCCCCAGAGACAACTTCTTTTTGGAAAGTCCTGCAGGATAGAAGAGGGGGCAGTGCACAATCAATTTCACCGTCAAAGGGGACATCTCTAGTTTTATGAGGGGAGAGGGAAGACAGAAAGGATCAAGTGGGGATGGGTTAGGCACACACCTTAGGAGATGCAAACCTGAGTGTTATGAAAACTTTCTCTGTGTCTGGAGCTGAATTTGAGGATGTAAAGATGACCAGGACATGGAAGGGAAGACTAGTTTTGGGCAGGGGATTGTGAGTGAAGTTACTAACAGGAAGAACTAGCGAATCTTGTAGAAATGTGTGGAATTTTCATAGAACTTCAAGTGCATTATCAGGAAACGCAGTGAAACTGACAGTATCAGTGTCGCAGGTAAAGAGGGGCAGATGTAGCCGCCTTGTACTTCCTCTGACACTTTTCCTCCTCGTGACTCGGGTTTTTTTTTTTTTTTTTTTTTTTTTTTTTTGAGACAGGGTCTCACTCTGCCACCCAGGCTGGAATGGCTCACTGCAGCCTCGACCTCCAGGGATGAAGCGATCCTCCCACCTTAGCCTCCCAAGGAACTGGGACCACAGGCACGCACCACCACGCCCGGCTAATTTTTGTATTCTTTTGTAGAGACGGGGTTTCGCCGTGTTGTCCAGGCTGGTCTCGAACACCTGGGCTCGAAGCAATTCGCCCACCTTGGCCTCGCAAAGTGCTGGGATTACAGGCGTCAGTCACCGCGCCCGGCCCTGACTCGATTTTTTCTGCCACCAAATCACTGTTACTGATAAACCACATTCCTCTCTGGACCTCAGTTCGACCGAGCAAATCCTGCTCCAGCACTCTAGAACTTAGCTGTATCTAACTCCCGAGTCAATCTAAATGTGTTCTTTACTCTTGGCAGCGTTCCTGCCTCCTGGCATGGCAATCCTCTTCCCTGAGACTGGCAGTTGCTCAAGATGGAAAGCTCCCAGGACCAGACCCGAGCGACAGCCGGCTACGCCGTCCGCTTGCCTGAGCAAATAAACGCGTGTCTTCAAAAAACTACAACCCCCATGGTGACATGCGCCTGTAGTCCCAGCTACTCGGGAGGCCGAGGTAGGAGATGGCGTGAACCCGGGAGGCGGAGCTTGAAGTGAGCCGAGATCGCGCCACTGCACTCCAGCCTGGGCGACAGATGCTCAAAAAAAAAAAAAAAAAAAAAAAAAAAAAAAAAAAAGGCCTGGCGCGGTGGCTCACGCCTGTAATCCCAGCATTTTGGGAGGCCGAGACGGGCGGATCCCGAGGTCAGGAGATCGAGACCATCCTGGCTAACAAGGTGAAACCCCGTCTCTACTAAAAAATACAAAAAAATTAGCCGGGCGAGGTGGCGGGCGCCTGTAGTCCCAGCTACTCGGGAGGCTGAGGCAGGAGAATGGTCTGAACCCGGGAGGCGGAGCTTGCAGTGAGCTGAGATCCGGCCACTGCATTCCAGCCTGGGCGACAGAGCAAGACTCCATCTCAAAAAAAAAAAAAAAAGGCCGGGCGCGGTGGCTCACGCCTGTAATCCCAACACTTTGGGAGGCCAAGGCGGGCGGATCACGAGGTCAGGAGATCGAGATCACGGTGAAATCCTGTCTCTACTAAAAATACAAAAAATTAGCCGGGCGCGGTGGCGGACACCTGTAGTCCCAGCTACTCCGGATGCTGAGGCAGGAGAATGGCGTGAACCTGGGAGGCGGAGCTTCAGTGAGCTGAGATCACGCCACTGCACTCCAGCCTGGGTGACATAGCGAGACTCCATCTCAAAAAAAAACAAAAAAAAAACTACAACCCCCATGAAGCTTTAGTGCCTTTGAGGGGAGGAGTGGCGCATGTTTGTTCACGCACGAAGAAGAAATTAAACCTAACTACCGTTCCCAGAGGGCGCCACTCTGCAAATTACCAAATCAGCTCTAAGTACAAAGCATCGCGAGTCTTTGATGAGATTTGGCGCTATAAGCCTGTGAGAACGAGCATCGGAGACCCTTTTCACAAGATGGCGCCGAAAGCGAAGAAGGAAGGTGTGTGTTGGGGATGGGGCCGCCGCTGGTTTGCCAGGGATTGCCGCGCCGCAGAGGGAACGAATTGGGAGCATGGCTGCTGGGCTAAGTCCTGAGGGCTCTGCTCCGGGGTTGCTACCCGCGTTTCGGTCACGCTGCAGTATACTTGGGCCGCGTGGGCCCAGCCTCATGGGCTGAGTTCCGGTGGAGGGAGTTGGGGAGGCAACCCGGCCGACATCATCCGCCAGGGAGGGCCAGACATTCGGCTCTGGGAAGCTACTCGCATCCGTTTGTTGGCATCCATGGTTGACGCATCCATGTCCCCGGGCCTGTAAGAAGTTAGTGCCCTCAGCTTTAACCATTTTTCCTTCTGGTTCATGTTTAACCGGGCTACATTACCCGCCCCCCTCTCCGCTGCCTGGTTTTGCGATGGGGTATGTGTGAAATTCCTAGGACATTTTCTGGAAAGTACTAAGCGTTCGTTCAGTGCTACTTTGTTTTATAGTCGTATCCCTGGACTGACTTCGAGTTGGTCGCTTTCGCCTCTGGTATCGTGCATGTGATGGAAAAGTTTTAATCTCCTGACATTTGTGATGTCTTCAAAGGAACCACTGATGCACGTGTGGCCAGGGTCGCCGACTGCAGTTCATGGGGCCGGAAGTAACCGATTGCTAACCCGCACCCCGTTTTCTTTTCTTCTCTACCAGCTCCTGCCCCTCCTAAAGCCGAAGCCAAAGCGAAGGCTTTAAAGGCCAAGAAGGCAGTGTTGAAAGGTGTCCACAGCCACAAAAAAAAGAAGATCCGCACGTCACCCACCTTCCGGCGGCCCAAGACACTGCGACTCCGGAGGCAGCCCAAATATCCTCGGAAGAGCGCCCCCAGGAGAAACAAGTCAGTACTGCCCCCTCTACCCATGAAAAGATTTGGGTATTCTCCATTGGTAATTTGGAAATCACTCACCCTGTGTGATGGTTTCTCAAACACAAATTGTGTCCAGTGTGCTTCTCTAATTGGAAGTATGAGGAGATTGTTTCTGCTGTATTTACAAAACTGGCAGGAATTCTTTTTAAATCAGCTCAGAGGCCGGGTGCGGTGGCTCACGTCTGTAATCCCAGCACTTTGGAGGCCGAGGCTAGCGGATCACTTGAGGTCAGGAGTTCGAGACTAGCCTGAGTAACATGGAAAAACTCCGTGTCTACTAAAAATAGAAAATTAGCCGGGCGTGGTGGCGCATGTCTGTAATCCCGGCTACCCGCGGGAGACAGAGGCAGGAAAATCGCTTGAACCCGGGAGGTGGAGGTTGTGGTGAGCCGAGATCGCACGATTGCACTCCAGCCTGGTCAACAAGAGCAAAACTCCATCTCAAAAAAAAAAAAAAACCCTGAGTCTCAAAATTTGTTAGGTTAATTATTGCTTCACATGTGGTCACGGTTTGAAAACTATTTTGGGGGTACTGTAAAGTAGAATACAGAGATTCCTTGTTCGTAGTTCCTACTGCTATAGGGAACAATCCTTGAGGGTGAGAACGTGGATTGATTCTTGATGATAACGTGGATTCCGTTATCTGTATTTGGCAGTTATGGGCTGCTGCGATGTATAGAAGCTTCTTTGCATTCGTTTTCCCAAATTTTCATATTGCTCAAGGAATGGTTGGGGGGAGATGGGCAAAAGGTTGGGCACTTGAGTATTTGAGCCACCAGTAATAACTAACTTTTTAGGGAGCACAGATTTGAGTAGAACCATGGTAGTAGTTACTAGCAATGGGTTTTTGCTGTTTCTACTCTTTCCTAACAGAAAGAGTGGATTGTGTTCAATAGGAAAGCAGTTCACAGACTGTCTTCCTGCCCTTCCCCCCACCAAGTTGGACCTAGGATTGAGTGTGATGAGGTTTAGACCTGACCTGGTTTCAAAACAGGAAAGTAGTGTCTGAGTAAACACCGGGCTCTGACTTTAAATGGGGGAAGCTGTTACAGTTGTGCTTAAGCCACTGTAAGTTTAACCTCAGCTGTGCATAAGAATTTGCTCCTGGCCCAATTCTGCCTCGGCCTCCTGAGTAGCTGGGACTACAGGCTTGCACCACCACGCCCAGCTAATTTTTGTATTTTTAGTAGAGAGGGAGCTTCACTAAGTTGGCCAGGATGGTCACGATCTCTTGACCTCGTGATACGCCTGCCTCAGCCTCCCAAAGTGCTGGGATTACAGCCATGAGCCACCACGCCAGGCCCAAAGATGATTCTTTAATCACTTGAGGTGTAAGAGCCCTTCAAGAGAAAGAAAATGTACAATGTTCTGCCCCTGGGGTTGGGGCTTCAGGCTCTTAGATTTCAGGGTGCAGGTGATGACACTGTAAAACGACCAAAGTCTGAACAAAATGATTGGTACCTCGTTGTCTGATGCCCTAGGCTCTCCTGGCTCTGGGCTCCAAAGAAGGCCCAGGCCAGGTGACCCCATTTTGCCTCTCCTAGGCTTGACCACTATGCTATCATCAAGTTTCCGCTGACTACTGAGTCTGCCATGAAGAAGATAGAAGACAACAACACACTTGTGTTCATTGTGGATGTTAAAGCCAACAAGCACCAGATTAAACAGGCTGTGAAGAAGCTCTATGACATTGATGTGGCCAAGGTCAACACCCTGATTCGGTGAGCTGGGCCTCAAGGGATGGGGAGCGGGCTGGACCAGCAGCTGGAGCCAAAAAAAACCTGCATTTCATGAAGCTCTTTGATGTTTAGATAGTCCTGGTAATGCAGGACTACACGTATAGTCCCAGTTATGCAGGAGGATCCCTTGAGCCCAGGAGTCACCCATGATTTGCCCCATTGTACTCCAGCCTGAGCAACCAAGCAGGGCCCTTTAAAAAAAAAAAAAATCCTCTGGACCTTTCAACAGGGGAAAAAGGTTCCTTGACTTAAACTTGGAGTAGGTTTAGCAGTGTGTGAGCCTTGAGGCAGGAATTACAGGCTGCCTTAATTACAGACCTTTGTATGGACCTGAGGCAACACTTTCTAGGACTTGATTGGGGGTTGGTGCTCATTTTCTGGGTCCCTACTTCTATTTTCAAAGGCCACTAGAGTGCAGCAGATTACCTTGGTTTAAGTCTTAACATGGCCTGTGGTGTTTCCCATAAGAGAATTGGCTTCGTGGCTTCATGGTGTCCTCTGGGTTGATGGAAAAATAATCATTGGAAAAGAATGACATGAACAGAGGAACCATTGAAGTGCTGGAGGACTGGAGGAGGAAGGGGGAGGGTGTGGGGGCAGTGAGGGTGGCAGGGACTAAGGCTTCCTTCTCTACCCCAGGCCTGATGGAGAGAAAAAGGCGTATGTTCGATTGGCTCCTGATTACGACGCTTTGGATGTTGCCAACAAAGTAAGTTTCCTTCCTACAAACCCCCTATCATTCACCCCTTGGGTGCAAATGATGCATATGTTAGCGACCAAAGCCTGATTTTTGCTGATTAGTCATAATTAACTGACTGCACCCTATCTTAATAAACCTTATCCTCAATGTTCCTCATTTTGCTTTCTGAAAATAACATTCCAGCTTAATCTTCTTGTTTCAGCTCCAGTAATGAGGCTCCCTTTTGTTTTTCAGATTGGGATCATCTAAACTGAGTCCAGCTGCCTAATTCTAAATATATATATATATATATCTTTTCAACATATACATGTCTCTCTGTCAATTTCTGGTTGGGCTGGGAGGCCACACACAGTACACTGACATAACAGGGCTTGGGCAAGACTCCTGTTCTACTCATCCTTTTGAAATATTCACCCTGCCACTCTACCATGTGTGATCACTCCAGAGATCTTTCTGACTAGAGTTAGTGTCCTAGGAAAACCGGAACTCAGAACTTGCCTCCATGGTTGAGGGTAACAAGAAGCAGTACAAGAACCCCTTCTTTTATCCCTGGAAGAGGCTGTGTATGAAACCAATGCCCGGGGTTTGAAGGGCATTAGCATCCATTTCAGGGGAGTGTGGATTGGCTGGCTTTCTGATAGCATTTTGTCCTCACACACCCATCTACTACGTCCAACCGGTCTGTCTGCTTCTCTCACCCCTTGCCCAATAAAGGACAAGGACTTCAGAGGAGTGCTTTCATTAGTGTTTTCAATAGTGTGGGCGCAGGCTCGGAAGGTGGAGAGGCTGGCCCCAGAGGACGCCCAGGCTTGGGGCTAAGTCCCAGTTTCCGTGTGAAGCTGTTTCTGGCCTTGTCTGTTTTTGTTGTCCCAGGCTCTGTGCCTCTCACTCAGTCAAGAACTTGTCTTTGTGTTGCTTCCTGGGGACACGCTCGGGGCAGAAGTCAGAGCGGAGGAGGCGGGAAAAGTAGATTATGATCATCACGTCCAGCATGAGCAGGATACCCAGCAGGAAGGTGCCCAGGGTCCTCTGCCTCACATAACGCAAGAAGAAATGGGTGAGGTAGACCTGAGGGGCCAGGCGGAAGACAAAGTACATGACCAGGTTCACATACTTGTTAACCCTATAGAGGAGATGATCCTGGGCATTATTGATTTTCATCATCATGCGAATCGTGAGGAAGATGTTGCTGACTTCCACCAGTAGTGTTAAGACACCACCACCGACAAAGCTGCTCCAAAAGATGCCAGAGAAGAAGGCACCCATGGCCTAGCGGGAAGAAGGGAGAATAGGAGTTAGGGAACCAGACGCAGATGCTTTCCTGGACTTTGGTGGGGGGTATCAGATTGAGGGCTGGAAAATCCCAAATTTCCACCTGGAATAATAGTTTATAGTGGATAAGATGCTTTGTTTTGTTCGTTCAACATTACTAGGTTTTGATCCCTGCTCACAGCTTCTGGCTGTGGATGATGTTCAGTCTAAAGAGGCAGTGAGACCACACAGACTGCTAACCTCAGCATCCTAAAAATAAGTAGCAGCACACAGGTGGGGGGGTGGGCGGTAAGAAAACACAGCCTTCTCCCAGGTTCAGAAAGACGGAGCTGAGACTAGGTTGCTGACTGACACCAGGCCTATACCACATAATCAGCTTCTCTCTTACCATGATGTGATGGACGAGGTATTCCCAAGATGCTCGCGCCTGTCCGCTAGCCACGATGTCCACCGTATCGTGGATGAAATACCCTAGTGGAGGGATGGGGCAAGAGGTCACGAAGGACTGAACAAGCACCTTCCTTCTCCCTGTCCCCAGTTGGCCTCCCGCTTCCTGGGCAAGACCTACCTGCAGAAAAGCAAACGAGCAAATAGCCAGAAAGTGACCATGCCGTCTCAATCTCCACCAACATGTCGGGAGTCTGCCATACACTGGAAAGGAGGGAAGAAAGCAGGCTCTGCATTTTGGCACCCTCAAGGACCCTCACCTTTCCGGTTACCCTTCCCAGCCCCGGGGGAGCCTGGGCTCGCCCTAGTGGCTGACTGGGAAGCTAAGAGTGGCTGGGCAAGACCCAAGAGCCTCCAGTTTCCCAGGGGCGATCCCCCTCCCCTGGGGCCACTGCGGCTTCTGGTTGGATAGGATACCAAACGGGATCAGGTGAGACTGCGTGGCCTCAGCCCGCCGATGAGCGATGGGGGTAGTAACACAGAGCCGACCCCAGCTCCCTGCTCAGGATCCCCCGGCCACCTCATCCCCACAGTCGCTTACCACAGCAGTGCCCAGATCCCCGACACAATGGAGTGAGCGAAGGAGACGAGCAGGTTGTGCCAGCGCCAGGTGCGCAGGGGGTCGGCGCGCACGTGCACAGGTAGGGGCAAGCGACTGAGCGCGCGCCGGAGCGCCCGGAAGGTCAGCGTGGCGCCCAAGAGCAGCGGCAGGGCGGGGTGCAGCAGTGGGGGCATGCTGGCCCTCCCTGCCGTCCGCCCTCGAGGCCGCCTCCTAGGGCTGTTCTGGGAACCTGGGTCCCTCTCGGACCAGTCCAGTCCGGCCGCCTCTCCCGCCGGGCGCCAGCCCCACACAGTTTCGGCGAAGCCCTCTAGGCCCCTTGACTCCTCCTCGCCCTCCCTGCTAGGCCTCTGCCCCCGCCCCCAGACGCCCGCGCCCCCGCCCCGCCCGCCTGCCCCCGCCCCTCAGGCGCTGCTGCCGCGCGAGCCGGGTGTCCCCGCGGCCTCTCGGTCACCGGCCGGCTCCCGCGGACTTTGGGTAACTAGGAGCTGTGCTGGGGGCGTCGTCGCCGAGGCACCCCTCGCTGGCGCCTCCCGACGGCCGACGGAGTCCCAGTTGCCGTGGCTCGCCTGGCCTCATTAACCCGCGTCCCCACTTTTCCCCGGGCCACCGGCTCCCCCGCCCTGGGCGGGTACCGCGAGAGCTCTCTCCACCCTCTACCTTCTGCGAAGAGCTGGACGGGACCCGACACGCCCACGCCCCTTAAGTCCTGGTCCTGGGGTGGATTCAGGAGCCCCGCCTCCGACAGTGGTCTCGGTGCAGACCCAGTGCCCCCACCGCACCACTCGCAGTCTTCTGACCGGGGACCCGGGTTTACCCGTCCCTCCCGCGCCCGCGAGGTGGGCGCTTGGGAACTGCTGAGTAACCCATCGCCACCTCTCCCCGCCCGCTCTTAAGCTCCCGGGGCCGGGCGGCTGTCACAGTCCTCCCTCAGACAGTCCCGGCCCTCGGCCTGGCTCCCCGGAGGCTGGGCAAGCAAGACCGCGGATTTGCCGGGACTGCTGGGGTGACCCGCGCTCTCCAGGCCGGTAGCTTGCAGCAGTTGCGGCTCCTGGCCACTAGGTGTCAGCCTGCCCTCACTGTGGCGCGGGCTCCCTCTCCCGCCTCCGAGCGAGGCGGCTGCTTTCGGGGAAAGTTTAGGTAAACTGGGCGAAAGGAGGAGCCGCTGAGAGCTAGCGAGGGAAGTGAAGCGGGGGTGAGGGCGGGGAGGGAGAAGAGGGTGGTAATAGAAGAGGGGAGGGAAGAAGTGAGGGAGGGGAAAGGTGCTGCGGGAGGGAGGAAAAAGCCAAAAACCTGAGGCGCAAGGACCCACGGACCAAGCCGTTTGAGTGTTTTCCTCCCCTATGGCTCCAAGGTTACACATTAACCCCTGTGGGACTCCTAGGTTAATCAAGGCGCAGTCGGTTTCTAGGTGAGAGCACTGGTGTCCCGGGTGAGCGGCTTTCCCGCCCCTCCCCTTGGCTCACAGAGCTGCTCTGTCCACCGGCCGACACCGGCCTGAGCCAGCGCCCATCAGCAGTCCTTCCACGTGGGCGGGTTTGGGTACCCTTGCGAAGGCCGGGGCAGGGTTTCTTTCTTTCTTTCTTTTTTTTTTGAGATGGAGCCTCACTCTGTCGCCCAGGCTGGAATGCAGTGGCACGATCTTGGCTCACTGCAACCTCCGCCTCCCAGATTCAAGCGATTCTCCTGCCTCACCCTCCCGAGTAGCTGGGATTACAGGCGAGCGCGACCATGTCCAACTTTTTGTATTTTTAGTAGAGATGAGGTTTTACCATGTTGGCCAGGGTGGTCTCAAACGCTTGACCTCAGGTGATCTGCCCGCCTCGGCCTCCCAAAGTGCTGGAATTACAGGCGTGAGCCACCTCGCCTGGCCGAATACTGAGTTTTTATAGAGCTCCAGCAGAGCAGGAGCCCGGGAGAACCTGGAATTAACCTCACTTCCGGTAAAGAGCCTAGCTAGTCACACTAACCAGCCCTCTGCCTCTAGGCTTTGTCTTGAGCTCATTTCGGCGAAACCGCGGTCTTTCCTTTTCCCCTTGATGCTTTCAGGTAGTGATTCACTTCCGCCCCCATCTTCCCCCATGGGGTTCACCCTAGATGAGCACTGAGGGCAGATTACCCTCCTGCAGTGCGTGTGTATGAAAAGCGAGTTGAGAGTCCTGACCAGCGCGGTGCTCACTAGTCGGGACGGCCTGAGACCGTGTCATGTCCTCCCCAGGTGAATCAACTTGCACAACTTGGGATTTCCCTCGTCCCTCCCTAGGCAAACACGAAACTAACTCTGCTGCCTTCTCCCAGGAGCGCTGGCCTCGGTCATTTTGGTTGTGTTTATCGTTTGTGTGCCAAAGAGAACCCGATTTCTCCTGAAATAGGGTCACTCGTGGGCAAGAAGGGGGTCGATCCTCTTCCCACCCCCGCCCGGCCTGTGGGGTGCAACTCTCAGGAACGCGACATACTTTTAGTCTAGCAAGCTTTACAAGGGCTGGGTATATGCTTGGGAGGGGCGGGTACCGTGCCCGCCATTGCGGGGCGCGCCCTATTTTCTTGCCCTATCCCTTGGACACTGCGTGGGGCAGGGTCGTGAGGGGAAAGGTGACGGCGTGTCGCAGCGGCAGGTGTGTGGTGCAGGCCCACAAATACGGACGCGTGGCGAAACCCACACCTAGCGCGCTGGCTCCGCCCTGCAAGCCGCTCGCCGTGAAGGGGCGGGGCCCAGAGTGGCTGGGTCCGCGCACGCGCCGCGGGGGAGACGGAAGTGAAACGCTAAGAAATGAGATGGAGAAGTACGAGCGCATCCGAGTGGTGGGGAGAGGTGCCTTCGGGTGAGCCAGGGCTCTGGGGGAGGGAACTGCTAAAGGATAGGGAAAATAAGCCCCAATTCTGCCCGCGAACTCGCCGCCCGCCTAGACCCGCCCCAAGGCGTGTACGCTACTCTGGGAAGCTCCGCCCAAGCTTCCGGTCCCTATCCCGCGGGGAGACTCCGCCTCTACGTGGGCCACGCCCCTGACAAGCCCATTGGCCCGCCCACTGAGTTCTGTTAGCTGCTTTATTCATTGGTTTTACAAATACTGAGTGCCAGCTATGTATGTCAGGCTTTGGGCCCTGGGTATGCAGTTAGAACCGGAACAGGCGTGGTCTTTTCCCTCTTGGAACTTACTGACTATGGGAAAGTTATACAATAAACAAAACATTATGAATTAAGAAGTTATAGCAGTTATGAAGGGTTATTAGCAGGTTGTGAGGCTAGAGTACATTACCAGGGAGAATACTTATATGAGATGGTCAAGGAAGAATTCTCTGAGAAGGAAGATTGATTGATTGATTGATTGATTGATTTTTGAGACAGAGTCTCCCTCTGTCACCCAGGCTGGAATTCAGTGTCGCGATCTCGGCACACTGCAACCACCACCTCCCGGGTTCAAGCAATCGTTGTGCCTCAGCCTCCAGAGTAGCTAGGATTACAGGCGTGCGCCACCACGCCCGGCTAAATTTTTTTGAATTTTTTTTTTTTTTTTTTTTTTTTTTTTGAGACAGAGTCTCCCTCCCTCTGTCGCCAGACTGGAGTGCAGTGACGTGATCTCGGCTCACTGCAACCTCTGCCCCCCGGTTCAAGCGATTCTCCTGCCTCAGCCTCCCGAGTAGCTGGGACTACAGGCACGCACCACCATGCCCAGCTAATTTTTTTTGTATTTTTAGTAGAGACGGGGTTACGCCATGTTGGCCAGGCTGGTCTCAAATTCCTGACCTCAGGTGATCCGTCCGCCCCAGCCTCCCAAAGTGCTGGGATTACAGGCGTGAGTCACCGCGCCAGGCCAGAAGTGAGATTTAAGGCCAAGACTTGAGGAATGAGAACCAGTAGTCTGAAGGTGAAGTGAGAGCTTTTCAGGCAAAGGAAATAGCATATGTGAAATTTCTCACATGGGAAAACAGAGCATTGAAGAAACTGAGAAAAAGACTAGCATAGTTGGAATGTAGTGGGCAAGATAGAGAATGGTATGAAATGTAATTGTCGAGGGCGGGGACTAGATTATGGCCTGATAACCTGAGGTAAAAGGGTTCATTTGCCACAAAGGGTTTTGTTTTGTTTTTGTTTTTGAGACGGAGACTTGCACTGTCGCTCAGGCTAGAGTTCAGTGGCACGATCTCAGTTCACTGCAACCTCCGCCGCCCAGGTTCAAGCAATTCTTCTGCCTCAGCCTCCTGAGTAGCTGGGACTACAGTCACACGCCACAATACCTGGCTAATTTTTTATTTATTGTTATTTTATTTTATTTTTATTTATTTATTTATTTTTTGAGACAGAGTCTCCCTCTGTTGCCCAGGCTGGAGTGCAATGGCACCATCTCGGCTCACTGCAACCCCTGCCTCCTGGGTTCACGCCATTCTTCTGCCCAGCCTCCCGAGCAGCTGTGACTACAGGCGCCTGCCACCATGCCTGGCTAATTTTTTTGTAGTTTTTAGTAGAGACGGAGTTTCACTATGTTAGCCAGGATGGTCTCGATCTCCTGACCTAGTGATCTGCCCGCCTCAGCCTCCCAAAGTGCTGGGATTACAGGCGTGAGCCACCGTGCCCGGCCCCAGTTTTCAGGGTTTTTTTTTGTTTTTTTTTTGTTTTTGAGACGGAGTCTTGCTCTGTCACCTAGGCTGGAGGGCAGTGGCGCAATCTAGGCTCACTGCAAGCTCCGCCTCCCAGGTTCTCGCCATTCTACTGCCTCAGTCTCCCGAGTAGCTGGGACTACAGGCGCCTGCCACCACGCCTGGCTAATTTTTTGTATTTTTAGTAGAGAGGGGGTTTCACCATGTTAGCCAGGATGGTAAGATTTTTAAATTACATTCTGGGACTGGGCATGGTGGCTCATGCCTATAATCCCAGCATTTTGGGAGGCCGAGGCGGGAGGATGTCTTGAGGCCACAAGTTCAAGACCAACCTGGCCAACACAGTGAGATTCCATATCTATTAAAAAAAGAAAAAGAAATAAATAAAAAATAAATGTCATTCTGGTTGCCATGTAGAATTTAGATTTGAGGGTGACAGGAATGAAAGGGACCATTTTGGAGAGTTGTACAGTATTTTAGGGAAGAAATTATGATGAGGCCGGGCGCGGTGGCTCAAGCCTGTAATCCCAGCACTTTGGGAGGCCGAGATGGGCAGATCACGAGGTCAGGAGATCGAGACTATCCTGGCTAACACGGTGAAACCCTGTTTCTACTACAAAAAAAAAAATACAAAAAACTAGCTGGGCGAGGTGGCGGGCACCTGTAGTCCCAGCTACTCGGGAGGCTGAGGCAGGAGAATGGCATGAACCCGGGATGCGGAGCTTGCAGTGAGCTGAGATCCGGTCACTGCACTCCAGCCTGGGCGACAGAGCGAGACTCCGTCTCAAAAAAAAAAAAAAGAAATTATGATGACTATAGGGCAAGGGCTATAGAGAGGGTTCAGAGAATTTGATGGATTTACAGTATTTTGGAGGTAGAAATGGGATTTTCTGATGTGCTTGTATGAGATGGAGGAAAGATTCTAGGGTGATTTTCTTTTTTCTTTTCTTTTCTTTTTTTTTTTTTTTTTTTTTTTTTTGAGACAGAGTCTTGCTCTGTCCCCCAGGCTAGAGTGCAGTGGTGCAATCTCTGCTTACAGCAAGCTCTGCCTCCCAGGTTCAGGCCATTCTGCTGCCTCAGCCTCCTGAGTAGTTGGGATTACAGGCGCCTACCATCACACCCAGATAATTTTTGTATTTTGGGTAGAGATGGGTTTCACCATGTTGGCCAGGTTGGTCTCAAACTCCTGACCGCAAGTGATCTGCCTCGGCCTCCCAAAGTGCTGGGATTACAGGCGTGAGCTACCACACCCGGCCTAGGGTGATTTTCTTTTTTTTTTTTTTTTTTTTTTTTTTTTTTTTTTGAGACGGAGTCTCACGCTGTTGCCCAGGCTGGAGTGCAGTGGGGCGATCTCGGCTCACTGCAAGCTCCGCCTCCCGGGTTCCCGCCATTCTCCTGCCTCAGCCTCCTGAGTAGCTGGGACTACAGGCGCCCGCCACCACGCCCGGCTAATTTTTTGTATTTTTAGTAGAGACGGGGTTTCACTGTGGTCTCGATCTCCTGACCTTGTGATCCGCCCGCCTCGGCCTCCCAAAGTGCTGGGATTACAGGCTTGAGCCACCGCGCCCGGCCAGGGTGATTTTCAAGTGTCTGTTTTTTTGTTGTTTTGTTTTGAGACCGTCTCACTTGGTCACCCAGTCTGGAGTGCAGTGGCGCGATCATGGCTAACTGTATCTTCAACGTCCCAGGCTCAGGTGATCCTCCCACCTCATCCTGCAGAGCAGCTGGGACCACAGAGGCTTGCCACCATGCTCAGCTAATTTTTTTTTTTTTTTTTTTTTTTTTTTTGAGAGACTGGATACACCATGTTGCCCAGGCTGGTCTTGAATGCCCGGACTCAAGTGCTCCACCTGCCTTAGCCTCCCAAAGTGCTGAGATTACAGGCCTTAGCCACGTGGCTCTGCCTCAGGTTTCTGATTTGAGCAGTTTCTGATTTTAATAACTGGAGGATGGTGGTATCATTTACCGAGATGGAAGAGACTGAGCAAGGAAATGTTTGGAGTCAGGAATCAATAATTTTATTTTGAATTTGTTAAAATTTAGGATGACTATGAGCCATTCAAGTGAATATCTGAGTCCGGGGTTCAGCAGAGAAGTCTGATCTTGAGGTAAAAATTTGAGACTTGGATCAGCTTATAGTCCACTCATTCAGCAAATACTTATTGACCACCTATTGTCTGCTAAATATTGGGCTATGCACTGGGGTCATTGTGGTGAACAAGAGTGTTGTAGTTCCTGCTTTTATGGAGACTGACCACAGAATTAAAATAAAATAATATGAATGGCTTCTATTCATTGAGCATTTTCTTTGTGCTGGCCACTGTGCTCAGTGCCTTACATGCACTTTCTCATCCTCTCAACAACCCTGGGAGGCCCATTTTATTTTCCAGACAATGATGTCACATAGTGTATTAAACCAGATAACTAGTAAGAGAAGGTGCCCAGATTTGAACCCAGGCAGTCTGTGGGAACTTAGAGATCAAGACTAACTTTACCTCACAGTGCCTGTGGTAAAACTGAAATCCCACACAGCTTGTCATCAGTTCTCCCTGTTCCCAAGCTCAGTGTTCTGTGCACTTGGTTAGATGACCTCTTAGTCTAGAACCCTCTTCTAAGAGACATCAGTCACCAGGCTGTACTGCCCTGCCTGATATGTGGCTGGAGGCTCAGCTGGTAACCTGTCCCTGTCCTCCATATCCCTAGGATTGTGCACCTATGCCTGCGAAAGGCTGACCAGAAGCTGGTGATCATCAAGCAGATTCCAGTGGAACAGATGACCAAGGAAGAGCGGCAGGCAGCCCAGAATGAGTGCCAGGTCCTCAAGCTGCTCAACCACCCCAATGTCATTGAGTACTACGAGAACTTCTTGGAAGACAAAGCCCTCATGATTGCCATGGAATATGCACCAGGTGGGCCAGCCTCCTTATGGTGACCTGGCTGGAGGGGCCTCTTATCTCTGGGACAGGCAGACATAGATCACCTGGCTTCCCTCCTTGGAATGAGCATGGCCAAGGGTTAGAGTTCCGGTCCCAGTTATCTGACCCTGGCTAGCCCCTTCTCCTCTCTGTTCCCAGTGCCCTGTTCCATACCTAAAAGGAGGCCCGTTGGCTCACGCCTATAATCCCAACACTTTGGGAGGCCAAGGCAGGTGGATCATGAGGTCAGGAGATCGAGACCATCCTGGCTAACACGGGGAAACCCCATCTCTACTAAAAATACAAAAAAAAAAAAAAAAATTAGCCTGGCTTGGTGGCGGGCGCCTGTAGTCCCAGCTACTTGGGAGGCTGAGGCAGGAGAATGGCTTGAACCTGGGAGGCGGAGCTTGCAGCAGTGAGCCAAGATCGCACCGCTGCACTCCAGCCTGGGTAACAGAGCGAGACTCCGTCTCAAAAAAAAAAAAAAAAGGAGAACGGTTGTCGTGGTGTGAGAAAGCCTGGATCTTGATTAGTCCTTTGGGCCACAGGCGGCACTCTGGCTGAGTTCATCCAAAAGCGCTGCAATTCCCTGCTGGAGGAGGAGACCATCCTGCACTTCTTCGTGCAGATCCTGCTTGCACTGCATCATGTGCACACCCACTTCATCCTGCACCGAGACCTCAAGACCCAGAACATCCTTCTTGACAAACACCGCATGGTCGTGAAGATCGGTGATTTTGGCATCTCCAAGATCCTTAGCAGCAAGAGCAAGGCCTACACGGTGCCTGGGCATGGAGGGGACCTCCAGGGTGCTAGAAGTCTTGAGGGCCAGGACCTAACCCTGCCTCCTCCTCTCCTGCTAAAACACCCTTGGCCCTTTGGCTCGTTTGGGTGGTCCTGCAGGAGGAAGCCCCTTGGCTTGCTTTGAGAAGAAGCTGTCCCCAAATGGCCTTATGTGCAGAGACCCTGGTCTTCCCTCCCTGCAGGGCTGTGATCCCAGCTTCTCTCCTGCAGGTGGTGGGTACCCCATGCTATATCTCCCCTGAGCTGTGTGAGGGCAAGCCCTACAACCAGAAGAGTGACATCTGGGCCCTGGGCTGTGTCCTCTATGAGCTGGCCAGCCTCAAGAGGGCTTTTGAGGCTGCGGTGAGTATACGCACCCTCCAGGGGACAACTGGGAAATGTACTGCCTGCCCCAGCAGGCCTCAGCTCCAGCCACCTCAGGTTTCTCCTCTAGCTGAGTCATGTCTCTCCCTTATCAGATTACCCTAGGGGAGGGCTATGGGTGTCCCTCAGACTATGGATTTCTGAGAGTACATCTTGCCTCCCATTAGACTGAGGGCTCCTGAGGGCAGGGCTGTGGCTTTCCCAGGAGACCCTTCCAAGAGCAAGACTTGAGTTTTCCCAGCATCCTGGGGTTTCTGAGGACATAGCTGCAGCTCCCCTATCAGACTAGGGATCACTGAAAGCCAGGTTGGACTCCCCTATCAGTCTGGGAGTCCCCTCATCAGACTGAAGTCTCTTGAGGGCAAAGCTGTTATTATCCCAGGAGACCAGGGGCTGGAGCTGGGGGGTGCTGCCCTCACTTCCCCAACTTCCCAACCTGGTGCCTTCACAGAACCTGCCAGCACTGGTGCTGAAGATCATGAGTGGCACCTTTGCGCCCATCTCTGACCGGTACAGCCCTGAGCTGCGCCAGCTGGTCCTGAGTCTACTCAGCCTGGAGCCTGCCCAGCGGCCACCACTCAGCCACATCATGGCACAGCCCCTCTGCATCCGTGCCCTCCTCAACCTCCACACCGACGTGGGCAGTGTCCGCATGCGGAGGCCTGTGCAGGGAGAGCGAGCGGTCCTGGGTGGCAGGGTGTGGGCACCCAGTGGGAGCACAGGAGGTGTCGGGCAGAGGGAAACCTGGGGCAAGTCCTCCCTTCCTGCATGTAGGAATGTCAGGAGGGTCTGTGTCCTTAGGCCCCCATCTGTCCTACAGGGCAGAGAAGTCCGTGGCCCCCAGCAGCACAGGGAGTAGGACCACCAGTGTCCGCTGCAGAGGTAAGTGGGAAGAGGCCGCCAGTCCCCATGGACGCCACACCATTCCCATCAGTTTAACAGTCCCCATGTGCTGTACCTGCAGGTATCTCCCGGGGACCTGTGAGGCCGGCCATCCCACCACCCCTGTCATCAGTATATGCCTGGGGTGGTGGGCTGGGCACTCCCCTGCGACTGCCAATGCTCAACACAGAGGTGATCCAGGTAGCAGCTGGGCGCACACAGAAAGCCGGCGTCACGCGCTCTGGGCGTCTCATCCTGTGGGAGGTGAGCAGGCCAGTGGGTGGCCTGGACGTGTGGAGGTATAGATCCACAGCAGGGTTAGGGTGCTCAGGCGCTGCCCATCCACCTGCCCCTGCAGGCCCCACCCCTAGGTGCAGGCGGAGGCACCCTCCTCCCTGGGGCAGTGGAGCAGCCACAGCCCCAGTTCATCTCGCGTTTCCTGGAGGGCCAGTCGGGCGTGACCATCAAGCACGTGGCCTGTGGGGACTTCTTCACTGCCTGCCTGACTGGTGAGCTGTCGGGCCTACCTTGTGGGACCTGCTCTGAGGCCCCACAGAGCACCTTCTCTCTTCTCTTGCAAACCACGCACTTAATGAATGCTTCTGTCTACTAGTTATGGAGTTATTGCTTCTGGCAAGTAACTATTGAGGAGATTTCCTTACACAACCTCCTTTACCCTACGGACGGGCCTGGCAAGGCAGTCATTATATTATCCTCATTTGACAAGTGGGGACGCTAAGGCTCAGAGAGGGTGTCACTTGTCCAAAGTCACATACGTTTGAAGAGATTCGTAACCTTTTCTCTTCCTATCCCGTCCTTTCAGCCCTGGTCCCCAACTTTATTTTGCTGCTGCAACCCACTAGAGGACCAGGCTATCTGGAAAGACTATTTAACTTCTCTCCCTTCTCCTTCCTCACTGCCCTTCTCTCCAGACCGAGGCATCATTATGACGTTTGGCAGCGGCAGCAATGGGTGCCTAGGCCATGGCAGCCTCACTGACATCAGCCAGGTGGGTGTCACATGTACTTTGGAGAGGGGGAAGTGGGGAGATGGCGGGGAGCCCACATCTGAGAGCTGACACCAGATTGGGGGCAGGGGAGTTCCCAGCAGCCACAGGTTCCTCTAGATTCCCAGATGCACCTGCCCTGGGCCACCTACATCGGGGGAAGTACAGAAAAACCAGGCTTCCCCAATGGTTGTCCACCTGGCAGTGTGTATAGCTGGAGTTAAAGACATAGCCACCTCCTGAGAATGTGTATCCTCCAGCTTTGTCCCTACAGGGGGTGTTGAGGCCAGATGGCTAGTCCCAGACCCTTTGCCCAGTTTCTCCTTGCTTCCTCTCCTCTCTAGCCCACCATTGTGGAGGCTTTGCTGGGCTATGAGATGGTGCAGGTGGCCTGTGGGGCTTCTCACGTGCTGGCCCTGTCCACTGAGCGAGAACTATTTGCTTGGGGCCGTGGAGACGGCGGTAAGCTCCAGCCTCTAGGCCCCATCTCACAGCATCCTCAGCCATGACTTGCTCCCCTTCATACCCACCTTCCACCCCACAGCACGTTCTCTCCTCCCTCTTTTCTCTCAAATTCTCTTCATTCATTCAACAAACCTTTATTTTACACCAACTGTGCACATGCTGTGCTGGGTGCTGAGATGAGATGGAGATGTGGCTTCCTTCAGGTGTTTGAGGTAATGAAGGAAATTTCATTCAACCACCTATTTTTTTATTTTGAGACGGAGTCTCGCTCTGTTACCCAGACTAGAGTGCAGTAGCGTGATCTCAGCTCACTGCAACCTCCACCACCAGGTTTAGGCAAATCTTCTGCCTCAGCCTCACAAGTAGCTGGGATTACAGGCACCCACCACCGCACCCAGCGAATTGTTGTATTTTTGTAGAGACAGGGTTTCACCATCTTGGCCAGGCTGTTCTCGAACTCCTGACCTCATGATCCACGTGCCTCAGCCTCCCAAAGTGCTGAGATTACAGGCGTGAGCCACCACACCTGGCTCATCCACCAGTTTTTATTGAGGTCCTCTTTGGGTCAGGCATCAGGCTGGGCGTTGAAACTAGAGATGACACTGATGGGTTCCTGTCTTCCTGGAGGACTCAGTCTAGTAGGAGAAAGATGACATTGCCAGCATGCCCGAGAACAGATAGCATCAGGGCTACACCCCGGTGCAGAGGTGTGGAACTCAGTGAACAATAATGTCAACTGGAGGAGAGAGATGGCATCTGAACAGGGCTTTATAAGAAGGAGGATTTTGAGTCGGCGTGGTGGTTCACACATGTAATCCCAGCACTTTGGGAGGCTGAGGCAGGTGGATCACGAGGTCAGGAGTTTGAGACCAGCCTGGCCAACATGGTGAAACCGTCTCTACTAAAAATTAAAAAATGGCCGGGCGCGGTGGCTCAAGCCTGTAATCCCAGCACTTTGGGAGGCCGAGATGGGTGGATCACTAGGTCAGGAGATCGAGACCATCCTGGCTAACACGGTGAAACCCCGTCTCTACTAAAAAATACAAAAAACTAGCTGGGCGAGGTGGCGGGCGCCTGTAGTCCCAGCTACTCAGGAGGCTGAGACAGGAGAATGGCCCGAACCCGGGAGGCGGAGCTTGCAGTGAGCTGAGATCCGGCCACTACACTCCAGCCTGGGCGACAGAGCGAGACTCCGTCTCAAAAAAAAAAAAAAAAAAAAAAAAAAAAAAAATTAAAAAATTAGCTGGGCGTGGTGGCTCATGCCTGTAATCCCAGCTACTCAGGAGGCTGAGGCAGGAGAATCGCTTGAACCCGGGAGGTGGAGGTTGCAGTGAGCCACGATCATACCATTGCATTCCAGCCTTGGCGACAGAGTGAGACTCGGTCTCAAAAAATAAAAAATAAATAAAGGAGGATTTTAACCAGCAGAGGGGCCTAGGAAAGGCATTTGGGGGGCCGGGTGCGGTGGCTCAAGCCTGTAATCCCAGCACTTTGGGAGGCCGAGGCGGGTGGATCACGAGGTCAGGAGATCGAGACCATCCTGGCTAACATGGTGAAACCCCGTCTCTACTAAAAATACAAAAAACTAGCCGGGCGTGGTGGCGGGCGCCTGTAGTCCCAGCTACTCGGAGGCTGAGGCGGGAGAATGGCGTGAACCTGGGAGGCGGAGCTTGCAGTGAGCCGAGATCGCGCCACTGCACTCCAGCCTGGGCGACACAGCGAGACTCCGTCTCAAAAAAAAAAAAAAAAAAAAAAAGGCATTTGGGACTGAGAGAACAGAGAACTCATGCTGTTCCCTCCCCTCAGTGGGCCCTCCTCATCCTGGCGTCACCCCCACTAAAGCTCAAATTAACTCCTTCTGGGTTTCTTCTCGTAGGCAGACTGGGACTAGGCACCAGGGAGTCCCACAGCTGCCCCCAGCAGGTGCCCATGCCCCCAGGACAGGAAGCTCAGCGAGTTGTATGTGGCATTGACTCTTCCATGATCCTCACTGTGCCTGGCCAAGCCCTGGCCTGTGGGAGCAACAGGTGAATAGGTCATCAGGGTGACTAACCTGCCTCCGGCTCTCCTTGGCTGTGAGTGCTCTATCCATCATTGCCTACCTCTCACCAAAGACCAGAATTGAGGGGGTTGAGGGTGCTATTGGTTCAACCCAGGGTGGGATCTGTCTCCTAGTGCACCAGCTCCTGCCCAAACTGTGTGTCAGTTGGATTTGGCTTCTGGCTCTGCCCTCAGGTTCAACAAGTTGGGCCTGGACCACCTCTCCCTGGGGGAGGAGCCTGTCCCTCACCAGCAGATGGAGGAGGCCCTGAGCTTCACACTACTAGGCTCTGCACCCCTGGACCAGGAGCCCCTGCTGAGTGTAGACCTGGGCACTGCTCACTCAGCTGCTGTGACTGGTGAGCAGGACTTGGGCTCTGGAGGCCAGAGGGGGACTCATGGTCTCCTTGGTACCCTGTTGAAGCACCCCTTTCCTTCCTCTCCCCTATAGCCTCAGGTGATTGCTACACTTTTGGCAGCAATCAGCACGGGCAGTTGGGCACCAATGCTCGCCGAGGCAATCGGGCACCCTGTAAGGTCCAAGGCCTTGAGGGCATCAAGATGGCAATGGTAGCCTGTGGGGATGCCTTCACCGTAGCTATTGGGGCAGGTGAGGACTGAGCATGGCGGGGGCAGGCAG
Source organism: Macaca thibetana thibetana (assembly GCF_024542745.1). Lineage (NCBI taxonomy): Eukaryota > Metazoa > Chordata > Mammalia > Primates > Cercopithecidae > Macaca > Macaca thibetana. The sequence goes on from NC_065593.1 coordinate 23,444,572, forward strand.
TGCCATGAGCAGTGCGGGCTGAGGGTTGCTGCTGAGGGCCACTGGACTCTGGAGCCTCCCAGGGGCCATCCTGGCCATGTGGGAGGGGAGATTCTGCTCAGGCTGTGCCCACTTCCCACTTCCCTCCTGGGGATTCTTCCTGGCAGAGGGTGAAGTGTACTCCTGGGGCAAAGGGGCCCGAGGTCGACTGGGAAGGAGGGATGAGGATGCCGGACTCCCTCGGCCAGTGCAGTTGGATGAGACACACCCTTACACGGTGACTTCCGTGTCCTGTTGCCATGGAAACACCCTCCTGGCTGTTCGCCGTGAGTTTTAACTTTTCCCACCTCACCACACAACCCAGCTGACCCCTGCCCACACTCCCACCCCCCGTGTTCACAGATGCCCGCATCACCAAAAGCATCTTTAGCCCTCAGATAAAAATAGCTGAAGCTGCGGTTAAAAAGCTCAGTTTCCTGCCCCGGGTGGCCAAGGCGGGTGCTTCTTGGGCCTCATGGAAGGGCTGCCTCCACTGCTCCCCAGGGGGCTCACATGCATTCTTTCTCCTACTGCTGAGTCCCGTTGATGCTGAACCTCTCTTTCTGGCCTAACAGGGTCCAGAATCCAGGGCCCAGTAGGAGTGGGAGGTGGGTGAGAATTTCTGGAGGCACTGCCCTCAGAAGCTGCAAGGGTTTCTCTTTGATACCCTCCAGCAGTCACAGATGAGCCGGTCCCCCCCTGAGGCACCTGGATACACCTCTGGACCACCCTGATACTGCTTCTCCTCTGAATGTTCTGAAAAGTGCAGGTGCCCAAGGCATGACTGTTGCAGCTGTCTCCTAGATTGGGTCATCATGGGGTATCCGGGCTGGCAAAACCCCTGCTCTGCTTTTGGCCTTGGATATGGAAACCTCAACCACTTTGTTCTCCCACCACCTCTTTGCCTTTCCTACCCCTTCCTCCCTTCAGTCAGTGTCCCCAGGATCCAGCCTGGCTACAGTTAGAAGGCAGACCTAGCCTTTGGAAGCAGAGCCTTACCAAAAAAAGGCTGAAGGCAGCTGTAGCTCCACACAGACCGTGCCCTTTCCCCCAGCCCAGTTAGAAAATAAGTCTGGGCTGGGGGTAGTGGCTCACACCTGCATACCCAGTGCTTTGGGAGGTCAAGCCAGGAGGATCCCTTGTGGCCAGGAGTTGTAGACCAGCCTGGGGACCATAGCGAGACCGCTGTCTCCACCAAAAAAAAAAAAAAGAAGAAGAAGAAAATAAGGCTGGGTGCGGTGGCTCACCTGTAATTCCAGCACTTTGGGAGGCCAAGGTGGGCGGATCACTTGAGGTCAGTAGTTTGAGACCAGTCTGGCCAACATGGTGAACCCTGTCTCTACTAAAAATACAAAAATTAACCAGGCATGGTGGCGGGCGCCTGTAATCCCAGCTACTCTGGAGGCTAAGGCAGGAGAATCCCTTGAACCCTGGAGGCGAAGGTTGCAGTGAGCCGAGATCGCACCACTGCACTCCAGCCTGGATGACAGAGCAAGACTCCCTCTCAAAAAAAAAGAAAAAAAAAATGTCTTTGGTGCTCACTGGGACTGTCTCCATGCTTTGGAGCAGGGCAAGCCAGGGCCTGCCTGGACTGACCATTAGGCCTGCCTAGCTTCTGCATAGCCTGGGGCAGGGCGGTCCCCGGGAGTGCTGCCATCTCCCCCACACTTTCATCCTAAGGCAGGATTTGCTCGACGTCTGCTTGCCTCTTTTCCCCAGCACGAGGACAGGAGCCACTACGTGTCTGCTGCAGAAAAGATCCGCGCTGCAGATAGTCCGTCACCCCATGCCTTTCTCCAGAAACACTTGAGAGAAAGGGTAGCTAGTGGGACCAGACTGGTTTCTCAGAGCACAGGAAGTAAAGCCAATAAAAATATCAGCTGCCTGCTGGAGTGTGGTGTCTTCAGGGGTGGGTGTGGCGACCAGGCACCCCAGGACTGGGCTGGGCGCGACCTCGGTGGCAGGGCTGCGGCCAAGGGAGGAATGTGGGCACAGCCGGCGGCTGGGGTCGAAGTTCCTCTGGCCCAGCGCCCAGTCCAGCCTCCCCGCCCCAGCTGGGCTCCCCGGAGCTGGTTGCCAGGCTTCGGCTGCCTAGCACCTGGAAGCTGCGGCCCCGGTTCCTGGGCGGCTCACGGCTCCGGAGGCCGAGCTGTTGCCTCTAGAAAAGAAAACCTTTGTAGCGCGGCCCGTCCCCTTTTCCAACCCGCACTCCCCCAGGGCCCGAGAAGCGGATACACGCTCTCTCTCCCCCAGGGGAAAGAAAAGCCCATGCTCCGGTGGGTGGGCGAGACTGGCGGTGACCAGACCCAAAGGCCTGCACTCGGGGGTGGGCGGGGCCGCTGGGCGCGCATTAGGACCGCGCGGCCGCGGCCCCGCCCCCTCTTCCGGCGGGCGGGCTTCACAGCCGAGCCCTGGCAGCGACCGCCAGTCGGCGCCGCCCGGAGCCGGGAGCGCGGCTCCAGCGAGGCGCGGGCTGTGGGGCCGCCGCGTGCCTGGCCCCGCTCGCCCGTGCCGGCCGCTCGCCCGCCATGCCTGGTTTCGACTACAAGTTCCTGGAGAAGCCCAAGCGACGGCTGCTGTGCCCACTGTGCGGGAAGCCCATGCGCGAGCCTGTGCAGGTTTCCACCTGCGGCCACCGTTTCTGCGACACCTGCCTGCAGGAGTTCCTCAGGTGCGGGCCGGGGAGCAGGGGCCAGCGGGGGCGGGGCGGGGGGCGCCGCCTGGGGAGGGGCTCGGGCCCGGGGCACGCCGGGCCTTTGTCTGCGCTGCGACCCTGTGACCTCAGGGGCGCCCCGTGACGTCACGGGGAGGGGTGACGTCACGCCCCGAGGGAGGCTTCCCGCAGGAATCCGAGGGGTCCGGGCGGGTCCCACCTGCCTGGCCTGGGGCGGAAGACCTCGGCGCCTTCCCGCGGGGTGGGAAGGGGAAGAGGCCCTTCCCCCTCACTTGAGATCCGGCGCGGCCTCAGCCTTGAACTTTGAATCCTGGGGGAAGAGGACAAAACCCGCTCCCGCGCAGCACTTTGAGTCTCCGGAGATTTCACCCATCTAACCTCTTGTGATTTTTCGAACGTTCACGGAACGGTAGCTATTGTTCTCCCATTTCACAGATGATGAGACGAGATTCAAAGAAAGACTGCGACTTGCCCAGGGTCACACAGTTACTTAAAGGCTTAACTAGGATTTAACCCCGGGCTGCTTATGATCACACAATGGAGGAAGGACTGAATCTTCCCCCGAAGGACCCTCTAGGCAGCTCCCCTCTCTCTCCCGGGGGCTGGAGCAAGGCGGGTGGTCCATAACTCGTGAAGAAGGGGGACGCACTCGTATCGTTACTGCACTCCCACTGTCCCCTCAGGACGCAGGTTAGCCGTTGGCTCTTGGGAATCCGTCAAGTTTCTGGGCGCCCTGTGGTGTCTTGAATCTCTCCTGCCCACGCAGGGGACCACTCAGGCCCGGGTGTGGGAGGCAGGGTGAAGGAGCCCCGACTCTTCGGAGGTCATGGCCCCAGAGCGCAGGGGAAGGCCGGGTCGGCCACTGCCTGGCTGTTTGCTGGGCCGAGGGGATCGAGGGCCCGGCAGGGAGAGTACCTCTGGGGCGCGTGCCCCCGGTGCTCCCTCCGTCCGTGCCTCCCTCCCTCGCTCGGTCCTCCGTAGCTCCTACTGGCGGAAGTCTCAGCAGGCCCTTTGTTTTCTGTTCCCCACAGCCTGGGCCGGCTCCTGGCCTCACATATGCTCCCGTACAAGCTGCAGGACTGCCCCCTCCCCCCCGGCAGTGTACACATTTACTCTCTTACAGACACAGCCCCATTGTCTCCGCCACTGCTCTTCCCCGGCCCTCTGGGTTCCAGATGAGGCCAGCTGAGCCCTCCCAGCCCTCCACAGCAGACCCACCCTGACTGCCTCGGGGAAGGAGCGGGGGGAGGGGGCTGTCAGGCCCGATTCCTTCCACCACCTTCTTGGCCCCCCTCTGCCCCTGCCCCTCACGGAAATCCCCTCTTCCTCTCCCACTCCCACACCCCCTCCCCCCATCCTGTCTTCTTCCCGGAGCCTGAGCCTCCACTGCACAGCCTGGAGCAGCCTCTGCCCTGCCTCTCTCCCCATCCCCCAGCGCCTGAGCTGTGCTACTGAGGCTTCTGAAGAGGAGAGAGGTGCTCCTCACCCGCCACGGTACAAGCACAAGTGAGGTTGTCCACAGCCCTGGCTGGGCCCCAAGCTGCCGGCTAAGCTTCTGTCTGAAGCCTAGGGACTTGCCTCCATCCCCTCCCTTTCTCCTAAACCACTAAGTCAGCACATTCCTGAAGCAGCCAAGTGGACCCCCTCCCCCTGGACCCACCCCTCTTTCCCCACTCCTGCCTGAGCTGTTAGGTTGGTCCAGGAAGGCTGGTTGCCCTGTGGGCAGACACACCCCTTCAGTGCCTGCTCTTGTATTGTCCTTGGCATTGAAGTATGGCCATTGGTAGTGAGGTCAAGGGGAGGAGGTGGGTGCTAGAAATCCTTGGGGCAGTTGGGGCATGGACTGCCCAGGTCCTGGAGAGTGCCTCTAGAACTGGGCTCTTATGTGGGCTGTGGTTCTGCCTTGCTCCCTGCCTGCCTTCCACCTACCTGACTCAGACCTGCCAGGAATGCCCTGCCCCAGGGCCCTGAGTCCTGCTGGGTGAGCCCTAGCTCTCCCTGAGCCATGCCAGGCATGTGTGACTGGCCCTGGCTGGGGTCAGCAAGGGCGTGTCGACAGAAGCCAACAGGCTCCTTGGGTGCTGACAGCCAGGTGGGGTTTGGTGCAGGACAAGGCAGGCAGCTAGCAGGAGGGGACGGTCACGAGGCTTCAGAAGCCCACTGAGCAGTGCCCAGAGTCATAGCTTTGCTTGCTGGACATTTTCCCTTGCCCCAGCTTCTCTTCCTCGTGTGTGTGGTGTAGGAGAGCTTGTCTGAGCTGTGGAGTCAGACACACATAGCCAGGTACTGCTTCACCTGTAAGTCTATTTGTTTCATCTGTAAAATGGGGGCGTTCCACCCCTTCTCAGAGGCAGGTGGCAAGGGCCGGGTGGGAGTGTAAACAGGTGCCAGGGAGCATGCCTTTCCTCCCCTTTTCTGTGGGAGACACACCCTCAAAGGAGCAGAGCAGGCAGGGTAAGGTGGCCGTAAGCTGACCTTTGCCCTGGTTCTTGGCAGAGGACCTTCCTGGGGACTGGGCAGCCCTGGCACTTAATCTCAGCCCATCCCTGTTCCCCCTCCCAATCAGCTTTCAACCCAGCCAGTGAAAACTAACCTAGGGGGAGGGGGTAACTGTGCAGCATGTTCCTTCCCCAGTCCAGCTGCCATCCTGGGGGAGGGGGTGCCAGCTGCCACCTGTTGGCCAAGTCCTGACTGAGGCAGCTGTCTGTGCCTCCTCTAGGCCCAGATCCCCCTTCCCAGGACAGGGGCTGGGGTCTTCTGGGATCCTGGGGAAGTAGACCCCTCAGGCCTCTGCTTGCCCTTTTGTCTCACCTGGGCTGGTTGGGAACCGGTCTGGTGAGGAAGGGAGGCTGCCTTGGTGGAGGGGGTGGGGCCAGGCCTCCCTTTCCTCTAATGAGAAGCCTTGACCCTGCCCCTCCCCCATTTCAGTGAAGGCGTCTTCAAGTGCCCTGAGGACCAGCTTCCTCTGGACTATGCCAAGGTGAGTCCACACTGCCAGGAAGAAGTCCAAGCACAGTCTGTTGCCCTTGGAGGCCAGAGCTGCTGGCAGCCAGTGGGCTCAGGGCCAGTGTCAACCAAAAGCCTTGGGATGGTGCGCCCCCACAAAGGTAGCCTGTTCCCTCCCACCAGGCCAGTTTGCAAACGAGGCCCGTGTTTGCCCTGGAGGACAGGCACAATGCCCAGCCTGTAGGGGTGCACAGAGCTGCTCTGTGCCCGCAAGAAGTGCTCCCTCCCCTTCCGGTGGCGAGCCAGACCTGTGGCTGAGGGCCAGTATCCCGCCACCAGGGAGAAGGAAGCAGAGCCCCAGGGACAGCCTGGGATTGAGCAGGCTGATTGGCTGCCCCTTCAAAGGCGTCCTGTGCAGGCATGTTAGGACCCAGCATCAGAGCAGACGCTGCCTGCTGTACCCTTCATTCCTGGACTCCGAGGGGCAAAGAGCCCGAAAGAGGCTATTACAGGCTCCAAGGTAGAGCCAGCCCAGTTGGGGCTGGAGGTGGGAACTGGGCACTGCAGTCAGCTCTGATCCTGGCCGGTTCCCCTATCCTCACCCCCAGATCTACCCAGACCCCGAGCTGGAAGTACAAGTATTGGGCCTGCCTATCCGCTGCATCCACAGTGAGGAGGGCTGCCGCTGGAATGGGCCACTACGCCATCTACAGGTGAGGCTCTGATGTGAGGGGCTGCCACCACCTCGCCCTTGGCAGGCACTCATTGCAGCCCTTCCCACCAGGGCCACCTGAATACCTGCAGCTTCAACGTCGTTCCCTGCCCTAATCGCTGCCCTATGAAACTGAGCCGCCGTGATCTACCTGCACACTTGCAGCACGACTGCCCCAAGCGGCGCCTCAAGTGCGAGTTTTGTGGCTGTGACTTCAGTGGGGAGGCCTATGAGGTGGGTGGGGTCTGGCTGAATGTGGAGGAGGGGTACCTGATGGCCTAGGCATCCCTTAACTCAGCACCTCTGACATTTCCACAGAGCCATGAGGGTATGTGCCCCCAAGAGAGTGTCTACTGTGAGAATAAGTGTGGTGCCCGCATGATGCGGCGGCTGCTGGCCCAGCATGCCACCTCTGAGTGCCCCAAGCGCACTCAGCCCTGCACCTACTGCACCAAGGAGTTCGTCTTTGACACCATCCAGGTGAGGCCCTTCCTGAGCTGTGGTTGCAGGGCAGGTGACAGGGAGTCAGGATATTGACTCCTGCCTCTCTGCCTCTGTGGCCCCAGAGCCACCAGTACCAGTGCCCAAGGCTGCCTGTTCCCTGCCCCAACCAGTGTGGTGTGGGCACTGTGGCCCGGGAGGACCTGCCAGGCCATCTGAAGGACAGCTGTAGCACTGCCCTGGTGCTCTGCCCATTCAAAGACTCCGGCTGCAAGCACAGGGTGAGACGCCCCTTCTCCTGTTGGCCCCCTTTTGCTCTTGAAGCCCTAGACAGAGGCTCAGCTTCCTGATGCCACTTAGGCCTTGGTGGTCCCTGCTGTGCTGCTCTGAAACCCTCAGTCCTTCCCTCTGCTGGCCAGCTCCAGCCTCTTCCTAACACCCTCTGTCTTCCTCACATAGAGCTGGGTGCCTGCTACCCTGTACCCACTCTCCTCTCCTCTCTTCTCTGGACCTTCCCCTACTGATAACTCTCCTCCCTTCCCCCATGGCCTGGGGCTTTGTCAACAGTGCCCTAAGCTGGCAATGGCACGGCATGTGGAGGAGAGTGTGAAGCCACATCTGGCCATGATGTGTGCCCTGGTAAGCCGGCAACGGCAGGAGCTGCAGGAGCTTCGGCGAGAGCTGGAGGAGCTATCAGTGGGCAGTGATGGCGTGCTCATCTGGAAGATTGGCAGCTATGGACGGCGGCTACAGGAGGCCAAGGCCAAGCCCAACCTTGAGTGCTTCAGCCCTGCCTTCTACACACATAAGTATGGTTACAAGCTGCAGGTGTCTGCATTCCTCAATGGCAATGGCAGTGGCGAGGGCACACACCTCTCACTGTACATTCGTGTGCTGCCTGGTGCCTTTGACAATCTCCTTGAGTGGCCCTTTGCCCGCCGTGTCACCTTCTCCCTGCTGGATCAGAGCGACCCTGGGCTGGCTAAACCACAGCACGTCACTGAGACCTTCCACCCCGACCCAAACTGGAAGAATTTCCAGAAGCCGGGCACGTGGCGGGGCTCCCTGGATGAGAGTTCTCTGGGCTTTGGTTATCCCAAGTTCATCTCTCACCAGGACATTCGAAAGCGAAACTATGTGCGGGATGATGCAGTCTTCATCCGTGCTGCTGTTGAACTGCCCCGGAAAATCCTCAGCTGAGTGCAGGCAGGGTTTGAGGGGAAAGGACGATGGGGCATGACCTCAGTCAGGCACTGGCTGAACTTGGAGAGGGGGCCGGACCCCCGTCAGCTGCTTCTGCTGCCTAGGTTCTGTTACCCCATTCTGCCTCCCCCAACCACCACCCTCAGGTGCCTCCAATTGGTGCTTCAGCCCTGGCCCCTGTGGGGAACAGGTCTTGGGGTCATCAAGGGCTGGAAACAAGTGACCCTAGGGCCTGTCTCCCTTCTTGGGTAGGGCAGACTTGCCTTGGTGCCGGTAACACAATACCCGGACTGAGGTGCCTGCTCAGGTGCTATGTCCCAAGAGCCATAGGGGGGTGGGAGTTGGGGATGGAGAAAGGGTAGTACAAAGAGTCTGTCTTGAGATCTGATTTTTTTCCCCTTCCCCTAGCTGTGCCCCCTCTGGTTATTTATTTCCTTAGTGCCAGGAGGGCACAGCAGGGGAGCCCTGCTTTTTAATAAACCTGGAATTGTATTTATTAATTTGCTTCCAGCCTGACTTACCTGGGTTGGTTAGGGCCCTGGGAGGCTCAACCAAACTGAAGGCAAAGAAAGGACCAGTCAGAGAAGGGCCGCTGCCTGGGTCTGGCCCCAAGATCCAGCTGCCCTGCTGGCTCGCCCTCCGATGGACGCCAGGGAAACTGCATCGGGCTTTGTGTGGAAGACGGTCCCTGCCGCTGCCCTCTGGCGATGAAATGGGGGAGGTGTTTGGCCTGTATGTTTCATAAGGCTGGAGTCCCTGGTCAGCCAGACCAGACTAGTGCCTCTGCCCTAGGCAGGTCTTTCTTGGTCTAATGATAATAGGTACTGACACTGCTGAGCACTTTACGTGCATTATTATTTTACTGAAAAGAACTGTCAAGTGAAATACTTTTTATCACAATAACTGGCTTTGTGGGCTCTAGAGAAGAGTTCATGAGGCAATGCATGTTCTTGTCCCAGAGTAAGGGCTTAGTGAATGCTTTTTAACTCCGAACCCCAGCCGCATCCAGTGGACTGGATGTTGAGCACAAGGGGCCTTCAAGATGTTTAAGGCACTTGGATTTTCTTCTGTCTCTCATCGGCCTTTCTTATGGGCCTCTGTGGGTGCGTGTGATTATCTACGTTTCACCGATGAAACACAGAGGAGTGACTGATAAATGATTCTTCTGCGGGTTCGGGCAGGGCCTGGATTCTGTTTTAACTCCAGTAGTCCCTAGAAGTTGTAGTTTCCTCTAATTTTGGCAATAGGTGTGGGTCGTTGTGCTTGCTTTTGGCAAGTTTCTGAGCGACGTAGGTCCTCCATTACCCTCACTGGTGAAAGCCAGCTCACCTCCCAGATTTACTGTAAAGATTAAATGAACTGGTCAGTACACAGTGCTTTACTGTCTTGCCTAACCCTGAGAAGAGGCTGTTATGTACAAGAATCATTAGTGGCCGGGCGCGGTGGCTCAAGCCTGTAATCCCAGCACTTTGGGAGGCCGAGACGGGCGGATCACGAGGTCAGGAGATCGAGACCATCCTGGTTAACACGGTGAAACCCCGTCTCTACTAAAAAATACAAAAAACTAGCCGGCCGAGGTGGCAGACGCCTGTAGTCCCAGCTACTCGGGAGGCGGAGGCAGGAGAATGGCGTGAACCCGGGAGGCGGAGCTTGCAGTGAGCTGAGATCCGGCCACTGCACTCCAGCCTGGGTGACAGCGCGAGACTCCGTCTCAAAAAAAAAAAAAAAAAGAATCATTAGTAAGGGAAGGTTCAAGGGCTGTAGTTATTTCTCTTCCCACGTAGAGACCGAGGGTTTTTTTTTTGAAAAAAACAAAAAACCTCAGTCTCTGCTGCATATGACTAGCTACTCTGGAGTCTGAGGTGAGAGGATGGCTTGAGCCCAGGAGGCAGAGGTTAAAGTGAGCTGAGATTGCGCTACTGCACTCCAGCCTGTGTGGCAGAGCCAGACCCTGTCTCAAAAAAAAAAAAAAGGCCTTGGGCTGGGCACAGTGGCTCACTCACACCTGTAATCCCAGCATTTTGGGAGGCCGAGGTGGGCGGATCATGAGGTCAGGAGATTGAGACCATCCTGGCTAACATGGTAAAACCTCATCTCTACTACAAATACAAAAAAAAATTAGCTGGGTGTGGTGGGATGCACCTGTAGTCCCAGCTACTCGGGAGGCTGAGGCAGGAGAATCACTTGAACCTGGGAGGGGGAGGTTGCAGTGAGCCGAGATGGCTCCATTGCACTCCAGCCTGGTAAGAGAGGGAGACTCCGTCTCAAACAAACAAACAAAAAAGCCTTTATTGGGTGACAGGACTAAGCCTCGGTGAGCCAGGCTGGGGAGCTCATCATCTAGCCCAGTCTTTTCAAAAACGTCAAATTGACCTATGTAGGGAGAAGTGGGGCCCTGGCTGAGAAACTAGAGCTGGGCCTCTTCACCAGATAAACCTCTTGGTATGGTGATGCCTGGAGACTGGTAGAGGCAGCCACGGGCTCCAGCAGCATAAATGCTTTCAGGCAACAGGCTGAAACACCTTTCCAGAATCCCAGCTACACACCTGACCGGGCACAGTGGCTGACGCCTATAATCCCAGCACTTTGGGAGCCCGAGTTGGAGATCAGCCTGGGCAACAAAGGGGAGATGCCCCATATCTACAAAAAAAATACAAGGACCCGGGCACGGTGGCTCATGCCTGTAATCCCAACACTTTGGGAGGCTGAGGCGAGCGGATCACCTGAGGTCAGGAGTTTGACACCAGCCTGGCCAACGTAGTAAAACACAGTCTCTACTAAAAATGCAGAAAACTTAGCTGGGCTTGGTGGCGGGTGCCTGTAATCACACCTATTTGGGAGGGTGAGACTGGAGAATCGCTTGAACCTGGTAGGTGGAGGTTGCAGTGAGCTGAGATCACGCCACCGCACTCCAGCCTGGGCAACAAAGTGAAACTCCATCTCAAAAAAAAAAAAAAAAAAAAGCTGGGCATGGAGGCACACACCTGTAGTCCCAGCTACTTGGGAGGCCGAGGCAGAAATCACTTGAACCTGGGAAGTGGAGGTTGCAGTGAGCTGAGATTGCACCACTGAACTCCAGCCTGGGCAACATGGTGAGACTCCGTCTCAAAATAAATAAATAAATAAGCTGGGCACTTGTGTCAAACTTGGGCTCCTCTGCTGCCCAGGACACTGCCACTGCATGATTCCGGGGGTAACATTCACATAGTCTAGATGGTGCCTCCTAGAGTTGTGTGCAAACAATGGGGGCTGTTAACCCCATACTCTGCAAGCCTTGCACACCTGGCCCTCATTCAGTGCTAGTCATAACTTGGAGATTTCAGGCCATGTTCTGCAATGAAAGTGTGAGCCGCACTCCCCAAGGATCTACCTCAGCCCAGGAATCATTCACTCTGGAGGAAGCACTGTACTTTACTGTCTGGCTCTATGCTTTCAGGCCGACTGCAGATCTTATCTGACACAGGCAGAAGACAGCTTTCTTTCACAGAGGTGGCATGAGGCATAAAGGAGTCAAAACACTTTCACAAAAGAGCACCCTGGGCCGGGCACAGTGGCTCACGCCTGTAATCCCAGCACTTTGGGAGGCTGAGGTGGGTGGATCACAAGGTCAGGGGTTCGAGACCAGCCTGACCAACATGGCGAAACCCCATCTCCACTAAAAATACAAAAATTACCGCCTGGGCACGGTGGCTCACGCCTGTAATCCCAGCACTTTGGGAGGCTGAGACAGGTGGATCACGAGGTCAGAAGATCAAGACCATCCTGGCTAACACGGTGAAATCCCATCTCTACTAAAAATACACACACACAAAAAAAAGGCTGGGCCCGGTGGCTCACGCCTGTAATCCCAGCACTTTGGGAGGCTGAGGCAGGCGGATTACAAGGTCAGGAGATCGAGACCATCCTCGTTAACACAGTGAAATCCGTGTCTACTAAAAAATACAAAAAATTAGCCGGGCGTAGTGGTGAGCGCCTATAGTCCCAGCTACTCGGGATACTGAGGCAGGAGAATGGTGTGAACCCAGGAGGCGGAGGTTACAGTGAGCCGAGATTTTGCCACTGCACTCCAGCCTGGGTGACAGAGCAAGACTCCATCTCAAAAAAAAAAAAAAAAAAAAATTAGCCGGGCGTGGTGGCGGGCGTCTGTAGTCCCACCTATTCAGGAGGGTGAGGCAGAATGGCGTGAACCCGGGAGGCAGAGCTTGCAGTGAGCTGAGACTGTGCCACTGCACTCCAGCCTGGGCAACAGAGCGAGACTCTGTCTCCCCCCCCCCAAAAAAAAAAAAAAAAAAAAGACCTGGGTGTGGTGGCACACAACTGTAGTCCCAGCTTCTCAGGGGGCTGAGGCAGGAGAATCACTTGAACTCAGGAGGTGGAGGTTGCAGTGAACCAAGATCGTGCCACTGCCAGCCTGAGCGACAGAGCGAGAGATTGTCTCAAGAAAAAAAAAAAGCACCCCCATCCTGGCTAACACGGTGAAACCCCATCTCTACTAAAAAAAAAAGTTAGCCGGGCATGGTGGCGGGCGTCTGTAGTCCCAGCTACCCGGGAGGCTGAGGCAGGAGAATGGCGTGAACCCGGGAGGCGGAGCCTGCAGTGAGCCGAGATCACACCACTGCACTCCAGCCTGGGCAACCGAGCAAGACTCCATCTCAAAACAAACAAACAAACAAAGAAAAACTACCCTGCAGAAAAGGGTGTGAGCAAGATGGCTGGGTGCTTTAGCTCCGTAAGCATTCAGGAAGCCACCTGTGGACTCTTGCCACCAAGGGTCTGATTCTACCCTCCCTGAATCCCGCATCTTGTGCAATAAATTTATTTTATTTTAATTATTTTTTTGAGACAGAGTCTCACCCTTTTTGCCCAGACTGGAGTGCAGTGGCGCGATCTCAGCTCACTGTAACCTCTGCCTCCCGGGTTCACAAGCAATTCTCCTGCCTCAGCCTCCCGAGTAGCTGGGATTAGCCCCCGCCACCACACCTGGCTAATTTCTGTATTTTTAGTAGACACGGATTTTACCATGTTGGCCAGGCTGGTCTCGAACTCCTGACCTAAGGTGATCCGGCTGGCCTCGGCCTCCCAAAGTGCTGTGATTACAGAGATGAGCCACCACGCCAAGCCTCAATTTTCTTTTTTTTTTTTTTTGATGGAGTTTTTGCTCTTGTCATCCAGACTGGAGTGCAGTGGTGCAATCTTAGCTCACTGCAACCTCCGCCTCCCGGGTTCAAGTGATTCTCCTGCCTCAGCCTCCTGAGTAGCTGGGACTAAGGCACCCCCGCCACACCTGGCTTATTTTTGTATTTTTAGTAGAGACAGGGTTTCACCATGTTGGTCAGGCTGGTCTTGAACTCCTGACCTTAGGTGATCTGGCTGGCCTCAGCCTCCCAAAGTGCTGGGATTACAGAAGTGAGCCACTGCGCCAAACCTCAATTTTCGTTTTTCTTTTTTGATGGAGTTTTTGCTTGTGTCGTCCAGGCTGGAGTGCAGTGGCACGATCTTGGCTTACTGCAACCTCCACCTCCCAGGTTCAAGTGATTCTCCTGCCTCAGCCTCCTGAGTAGCTGGGACTACGGGCACCCGGCGCCACACCTGGCTAATTCTTGTATTTTTAGTAGAGACGGGGTTTCACCATGTTGGCCAGGATGGTAGAGCTGGGGGTCACTCCTGTCACCCAGATAGTGGCATTGCAGCCTTAAACTCCCAGGCTTGAGGAATCCTCCCACTTCAGCCTTCTAAATAGCTGGGACTACAGGTATGTACCATCACACCCAACTTTTTACAATTTTTTGAAGAGACAGGGTTTCACCCCTGGGCACAAGCAATCCACTTCAGCCACCCAACGAGCTAGGATTACAGGCATGAGCCACCGCACCCAGCCAGAATCAGCTTTTCCCTCCATTACATCTTAGCTCAAACCCAAGCTCAGCAGAAGAGAAGGGTAACTGCATTCACTTTTTTTTTTTTTTTAATTTTTCTGAGACGGAGTCTCACTCTGTCACCCAGGCTGGAGTGCAGTGGCATAATCTCGGCTCACTGCCACCTCTGCCTCCTGGGTTCAAGCAATTCTCCTGTCTCACCTTCCTGAGTAGCTGGAATTACAGGTGCGTGCCACCATGTCCAGCTAATTTTTGTATTGTTAGAGACTGGGTTTTGCCATGTTGGTCAGGCTGGTCTTGAACTCTTGACCTCAGATGATCCACCTGCTTTGGTCTCCCAAAGTGCTGGGATTACAGGCATGAGCCACTGCACCCGGCCACAATCACTTATTATTTTTTTTTTCCCCTCTGCAGACAAAAAAAAAAAGTTATCCAAAATTCAACGTAAGAAAACTGGAATCACCAAGAGGAGCCAGTTATGTTGCAGATAACAGTGCCTGTCACCTTCACCTCTGTCAGAGGCCCTCAGAATTTTCAGTGTTGGAAATGGGAGAAGGAGGTTTGAAGTTTTAGGTTGGGTTATTAACAGACCAGATCCCCATTTCTTGGCCAGGCACGGTGGCTCACGCCTGTAATCCCAGCACTTTGGGAGGCCGAGGCAGGTGAATCACTTGAGGTCAGGAGTTCGAGATCAGCCTGGCCAACATGGTGAAACCCCATCTCTACTAAAAATACAAAAAATTAGCCGAGCGCCTATAATCCCAGCTACTCAGGAGGCTGAGACAGAAGAATCGCTTGAACCTGGGAAGCAGAGGTTGCAGCAAGCCAGGATCGTGCCATTGGACTCCAGCCTGGGCAACAGAGTGAGACTTTGCCTCAAACAAAACAAAACCACCAGATCCCCATTTCTCAATGACTTGGACGGCCCTTGGAGTGCAAATGGCAGGACCTTTTGGGCCTCCAGTGAGGGACAGCAAACCACACTTATCCATCAAACTTCACAGTAAGCCCAGAGCATTCCTGCCCGGGGAGAGGGCCTGTCAGCCGGGCACCCTGTGTCCAGGGTTTCATTGAAGAACTGTCTACAATCACCACAGCACCTGGCCTGAAACAATGGATTTGGAGATGGCTTCTGGGTGGGATGCATATTACAGGGGTCCCCCTTTTAAAAATAAGGAATTACTCCTAGCAAGCGAGGTATGTTAGAAACTGTTAAAAGTTACCTCAAACATTCACAGCAGCAAACGAATAGAACAAGGTCAGAAAACAAGGTTTTTTTCCTTTTACTGGTTTATAATAATCTTAAAAACCCCATCACACCCATAAACCACCACAGGTGAGGTGAGAGAGATGGAGAATGAATGCTACAGTATGTGGATAGAGTGGGGAATCCAGGTATTCCCTAGGGTAGTGTGGGATGGAGACAGGGAGTGTGGAGAGGAGGCCCTGGCTTGGACCCTTATTGCTGGCTGGGGGTTGGCTGGCAGAGGGGAGAGGGACTCAGGCTGAACTCCAATAGAGGGAACATCTCACACCAAAGGCGAGGGCAGTAGGGGGCAAGGGGATCACAGTACATTTTCCATGCAGACTAGGGGTGGGAGTGAGAGTTTCAAAGACTTGCACCCCTACACAGGAAGAGATGGGTTTGAGGTTGTTTGACTTAAAGCCCCCAAGTTGGTGTCTGGTCCAATTTCCTAAAATGGCAGCTCACCTTTCAGGGAGAGGTACTGGGGAGGAAAAAAAAATACAGCCAAGAATATCTGTTGTGGAGATCAAGCAAGGGATAGGGGGAAGACAGTGGTGCTCTTTAAATCTGACTCAGAAAAGCAGGAACTGGAAGAGGGCCCTGGGTGAGGTGGTGGCCAACACCTTGGGAGAAGGCATTAAGCCAGAAGCTGCAGGTGCTCCTGAGGGCTCAGGACAGGGAGGTACCAGTGTTCACAGACAGCAGAAAAACAACTGGGAACAATAAATTAGGACTTCATGTTGCTATCATTTGGCATAACACAATCAGGCTTTTCTTTTTTTTTTTCTTTTTCCTTTTAAATATAAGGCAACTTGCCAACACATAACTTAAAAACTGGTCTTCAGTCACATTGCTCCAGATCACGAGAGAATTTCTGGCTAACGAACAGTAGTGGATAGTGAACAAAATGCAAAACCTTAAATAAGAACCATCAGCTGACATTCGCCAGAGACAAGAGGAAAGGTGAGGGCTTATTTCATCTGTGAAAAATAAAAACGCCCATTCTGCATCTTTAACAGAAGGGTGCAAAAATTTATAACAAAACAATCTAAGCTTAAAATTACAGAAAAGTGTTTCTAACCAACTAATTGTCGCTTGGGATGAGACGTGCTGAGCATGGAGTGGATGAAGGTATGCTCTAAGAATGGACAGAGGGCAGGAGGGGCTGTTTCCAATGTAGGCCCACCTCCAGGTGTTAGAACCATGCTCATTTGGTAAAGGAAGTATTCAAAGAGCTTAAGGCTTTGTGTTTTTTTTTGTTTTGTTTTTGTTTTCTTCATTAAACTGAGGGGCTGCACTAGAGGGTGAATGTACCTGTGGGGCCACTCACACACAATGCTACTCAAACCCACACTACATTCATACAGAAACTAACATTTAAAACTTACAGTGTAGAGCAATATTCTTAGCCAGTGTAGAGAACCAAATGCTTTTTTTTTTTTTTTTTTTTTTTGGTGTTTTTAATCCCAAACTCCAATGTGATCATTCCTTACCTACCTAATTCCTCAAGTAAGGTAGGTTTTGTTTTTGCTGAAGGGGAAAGGATAGGGGCTATGGGCAGGTGAGTTAGGGGATAGGCAACAGTAAGAAAGGGATCTTGGGTATACTTGGGTACATTGTATTTTTCTAGGTTTGGAAAGGGGAGTCTGGAACCAAGATGCCAATACAAAGACTTTTTTCCCCCATATCTCATGAAATGGTCAAATACTTCCAAGATGCCCTTGAGATCAAGTGTGGCACGGCCAAGTGCAGTGGCTGCGGGATCAATATAGACACAAAACAAAGCCTTAAGGAATGGAAAGGAACTGGAAGGACATGAAGACTGGATCAGCTTTGATTTGAGATCTTTGGGTGAATAAGGAATTAGCTTTCAGAGCACTTGGGAAATCTTGCTTCTTAGTCCTGGAGGGAGGGGAAGGGCGGTAGCAACAGGTAGAGGTCTGGCTTAGGGGCCTGAGCACCTCCACTACCTCAACTAGGGCATTCCCTCAGCCCACACCTCAGTCATCCTAAGGGAAACAGGAAGAGGTTCAAGAAAAGATGGCTGGGAGCTGGCTGGAAATGGCCAAGGTGGGGAGAATAGCTGACAGGCAGTCAGTGGAGAGAAAAGCCTGAGCTTGGGGTTAGCTTCTAACATAAAACCAAAAGTTGCTGGAGGGGAGGATGAGAGGACTCCTTCTGTCCCCAGTTAGATCCCACCAAATTCCCTTTCTTAGACATCTAAGAATGATCACACTGGAGCAGTGAAACTTTGAAACTATCCAGTTACTTAAAAGACTAAACCTAGGAGGGTGATGTATGATGTGTTGCACGTGGAGGGCAGCAGGGCTACCTATCTATACCCTGGGTGCTGAATATGAAGACTTCGACTCTCTGTGGGATCGGGGGCTCGGTTGCCAGGGGCTCGGTGGGCCTTGCTCAGCATGGCCAGGCTCTGTTCTCGGAAGCAGGCCTGTTGGAAATCCCCACTTAGGTAATCCACTGTTTGCATTAAGCTGTTCTGGCTTGCCACTGGACCGCCCCCGGTCCCTGCTCGGTAGTGGGCCCCGGGAGCTGCTGCACAGTCGAGGGGTGCACCTGTGGGCTGCCCACCGTGGAACGGCATGGCGAGGTCCTGAGACCCCGAGCTGTCGCTATTGGGAGTGGGCAGAATGTTGTTCCACAGGGGTTGGAAGTAGTGGCCATTGGGGTAGGCCAATGGGGCTGCCATGCCGTTGACTGGTGGGGATGGGGTTGGCTTTTCCAGGGGTGGCTTCAGATGGAAGGACGGCGCCAGGCAGAGTTCTTGCGGGTAGGCAGGGGCTTTGCCCACAAAGCCAGGCCCTGCCAACTCGCGTCCTGCTGCATGCTTGCCTGTCAGGCCAGGGGCTGGCGTCCCACCAGCCTCGCTGCACATCTGTTGTAGGTGGGCCAGCTGGTGCTGGTTCCAGGTGACTGGCTTGAGGTCGCTAGAGTAGCCAGTGGGGGCGCGAGAGATGCCTGTGGGCAGGTTGACAGGACCTGCAGCAGGCAACGCGGCAGTGGCCGCATGGGTGTGCTCCATGGGATTGACCACACATGAAGGCATTGGTGTGGGGACGCTGTGGGTCGACACCCGGGTGCTTGCATTGATGAGCAGACTGCGACTAATGGGGCTGGGGTTGGCAATCTGGCCCTCACACACTGAGGTAGTGCTGATGCCTGCCCTCGTCTGGCAAAACTGGTTGATCTGGTGCACGATGCTACTCAGGTCCGGGGGCTGGCTGTGCTGCAGAGTGGCCGCCATTGAAAGGGGGATAGTTGAGGTAGACACGGTCACATTCGGGGGGGCATCTGAGTCTGGCATCTTCCGGCCTCCATGCAGCAAAGGATTGTGGGGGTGCTGGAGACCCTGGTGAGCCAGGGCCTGAGGGTGGACCAAGCCCTGGGTTTGGGCCATGGGCTGAGGGTGGCCCAGGCCCTGAGGCTGCTGGAGGCTCTGAGGGTGGGACAGTGCCTGGGGTGGCGGGATACCCTGAGGGTGCTGCAGCGTCTGGGGAGGGGCATGGGCCAGGGTCTGTGCATGCTGCAGGGCCTGCTGGCGGGCCAGAGCCTGGGCCTGGGGGTGGGCTAAAGTGCTGGGTGCCACAGTAGCATACGGTGCCACTGGGGGGTTCATGATGGCCTCAGGGAGCAACCGGGCTCGGGTGCCGTCAAAGTCCTTGAGTATGCTTTTGGCTGGCACTTTGACAATGGCAAGCAGGCCTGCCTTGGTGGCAGCCTGTGTCGGGTAGGGGCTGTAGCGCTGGGCTGATGTGTCGAGGCCGTTCACAGTACGACGAACGTGTTTCCGCTGGGGAACCTTCACACTGTTGGGGAAGATTTTTATAGTCAGTGGGTTGTTTGCGACCTTCTTAGCATATGCATCCAATTCGGCTGGGGTAGGATAGTGAGCAGTTCTCATTTTCTGTGTAGTGTCCCCTAGAGAGAGAGAATGGGAAGGAGAGCAAAGAGGGAGACGGAGCTCATCAGTGCCAAGGCAACCAGCCCTTCTAGATTCCCCTTCTGAGGGCCTGGGGTAGGGTAGGGAAGTGACTAGGTTGTCATCGGTAGCCTTCATTCTAAACCCAGCTTCAGTCTTCATATTAACAATCACTGCTAGTGTGCAGTAAGTGCTTATAGTGGGCCAGGTCTTGTGCTAGGTGACAGGCCATCTCAGTGAATCCTCACTATTGCTCTAGAAGCAGGCACTACCATCATTTCCATTTTGTAAATGAGGTAAGTAGAGATCAGAACAGCAAAGCATCTTTCGAAGTCTCATATCTTGGAGAACCAGAATTTGGTCAATTCTCAGGTAACCGAGAGCTCTCGCCATACATAGAAATGCAGGGTCGCTGGACACTGTAGCTCACACTTGTAAATCCCAGCATTTTGGGAGGCCAAGGCGGGTGGATCATCTGAGTTCCGTCAGAAGTTCAAGACCAGCCTGGGCAACATGGTGAAACCCCGTCTCTACTAAAAATACAAAAATTAGCCAGGCAGGGTGGCAGGCACCTGTAATCCCAGCTACTTGGGAGGCTGAGGCAGGAGAATTGCTTGCTTGAACCCAAGAGGCGAAGGTTGCAGTAAGCCGACATTGCACCACTGCACTCCAGCCTGGGCAATAGAGCAAGACTCTGTCTCAGAAAAAGAAAAAAAAAAAAAAAAAGAGAGAGAGAGAAATGCAGGGTCTGGAACTCTACCAGCCCATGTGGCCTGGGGGTAGAAAGTTCTAAGCAAAGCTCCTTGTCAAGGCCGTGGTGGCCCTTCAGTCTAGAGGGTACCCAGAGCTATGACTCTTTAGTCTGCAGGGAACAATGAGGCATCAGCTTTCCCTTGCATCTTGGCAGCTGGGGGGCTTTGCCCACTGGGTGGGCACCCTGGAACAGTAGACAGAATGCTTCCTTTCAGGAGCAGAGGAATAAGCTGCCAACATCTCTCCCCTTCCCCATGTCACAAGTTCACTTTTATTTACAGTTCACTCTATGCCTGACTGGGTGAGGATCAAAGGCTTTATTTATTTGCTAGAGAAGGAAGATAATAATGACAGGGCAGCAGGGAGGGAATTGAGAAGAAAGGATTCAGAGCATCTTTCAGTCCTTTCAGTCCTGAGAGCCAAAAATAGTCTGTATTTGGTCCATGTCAGCTGTCACTTTCCAAAAAGAAAGAGGAAAAACCTGCCTTCCTTTGGAGACTGCGGAAATGCCCACTTGGTGTGCCTCATTAATGTTAACAGTCTCTTTGTTCCCATCTCCTGCTGCCTCCCATCAGGGGGCTCAGCGGATGTCCGGCTTCCAGTCAAAAAGGAAAAGGTTCCGAGAACAAGGGCTCTTTAAGGATGCCAAGCTCCTGCAAGGGGGCTCTGCTCCACTCTCTCTGTCTCTGAGGGAGGGTCTCCCCTGAGTATACACAAAAGGTGCCTAATAAATGCTTGCTGAATGAGTGAGTACACAAACTGCCCAAAGCAGAACTGGCTTGGCTAGAAGCCCAGGTTCAGCTAGCTGACTCTCTCTTTACTTCCTCCCCTTGCAAAAGGCAGGAGGATATGCCAACGACTAATCTGACTGAATGCCCAGCTTGTGGCCTCAGGTGGCCTTGGCCCAAAGGAGACCCCATTCAAAGTCATGTCACTGGGCACTACCTAGAACAGAGGTAGGCTAATGAGGGTATTAGAAGGAAAATGGGTACAGCTGCCTTTGTTTGGTGATAATGCTGGTTAGCAACAGCTTAGAAACTCCTGCTCTGGAAAGCAGGAAAAGAAAGCTTAAGTCAGGAAGGGCAGAGAGATTTGGGCCCATGCTCATAAGCAGATCTGAGCAAAAAAGGCCAGGCATCCCCAGCCCCCAAAACAGGTCTATGCTTTCAAATACTGGCAAAAAAGTCTGGGATCACTGGTTAAGAGAAAGTCCCTAAACTCAAGACACCAGAATTCCAATAGAAGCTGCCTTGGTCAACCACTGTACCTATCTGTCTTATTGGTCAAAATCTCATATGATACTCCTAGCACAGTGCTTTAAACCTAACCCACCTTCATGCTGGTGGGCTTCTCTCCTTGAAATCCAAGTAGAAGTCGTATAGTACCTTGATGAATAGAAGAGTCCCTTTGTTCCAAGTTAGTACCAACTCTGAGCTCAGTTTTTTTCTAGCAGAGACAAGGGGGAAGCTTGGCCTCATGCAGGAGTATGGAAGGGGCACTTATCCACATTGATTAGTTTTCTTTGTCCTGTCTCCACTGATACTGACAATGGTGAAGAGGGCTGTCAAATGATTCAGAAATAAAGTGAAATGAGGGTAGGGAGGGTGGCCACAAGGCTGCAGTAGCTTTGTTAAAGAAGAACCCCAAGGATGAGTACAGTGTATTGAACAAAAAAGGGGTATCATTCTGGGAATACAGCACCATCTACCTCACATACCAGACTTAAGCCTAACCCTTAAAAATAACAGTTTTCCGCTGGGCGCGGTGGCTCAAGCCTGTAATCCCAGCACTTTGGGAGGCCAAAGTGCGTGGATCACGAGGTCAGGAGTTCAAGACCACCCTGCCCAGCATGGTGAAACCCCGTCTCTACTAAAAATACAAAAAATTAGCTGCAGATGGTGGAGCGCGCCTGTAGTCCCGGCTACTTGGGAGGCTGAGGCAGGAGAATTGCTTGAACCTGGTAGGTGGAGGTTGCAGTGAGCCAAGATTGTGCCACTGCATTCCAGCCTGGGCGACAGAGCGAGACTCCATGTCAAAAAAAAAAAAAGAAAGGTTTTCTCAGCTGGGCATGGTGGCTGAGATGTGTGAGCCACACCTGTAATCCCAGCACTTTGGGAGGCTGAGGTGGGTGGATCACGAGGTCAGGAGTTCAAGACCAGCCTGGCCAAGATGGAGAAACCCCATCTCTACTAAAAAAAATACAAAAAAATTAGCCAGGCATGGTGGCAGGCGCCTGTAATCCCAGCTACTCAGGAGGCTGAGGCAGAGAATTGCTTAAACCCAGGAGGCGGGAGTTGCAGTGAGCCAAGATGGCACCACTGCACTCCAACTTGGGCGAAAGAGTAAGACTCCATCTTAAAAAAAAAAAAAAAAAAAAAGTGGCTGGGCGCGGTGGCTCACGCCTGTAATCCCAGCACTTTGGGAGGCTGAGGCGGGCAGATCATGAGGTCAGGAGATCGAGACCATCCTGGCTAACACAGTAAAACCCTGTCTTTACAAAAAATACAAAAACAAACAAAAAAATTAGCCAGGTGTGGTGGTGGGTGTCTATAGTTCCAGCTACTTGGGAGGCTGAGGCAGGAGAATGGCCTGAATCTGGGAGGCGGAGCTTGCAGCAGGGAGCTGAGATCAAGCCACTGCACTCCAGCCTGGGCGACAGAGCAAGACTCCATCTCAAAAAAAAAAAAGTTTTCTCAACACTTATCACAGCCCCCACACAGGCACCCTGACTACTTATTTTCTTCTGTAATGTATTTCCATAACTACACAGTCAACACAGATACCACAGCTTTGTAAGCAACTTACTTAAATAGCTTGTACCAATAGTGTCATTAATAGAGACATAGACAATGTAGGGAATAGGAAATCTGTAGTTTGTAAAGGGTTAGAGAAACCTGTATTCAAGTATTAGCTTCATCATCTGCCCATACTGAGAGCCTGTCATTCCTCAATTATCAACAGGGATGAATTCTGCTCTCCTACTTCTTTTTTTTTTTTTTTTTTTTTTTTTTTTTTTTTTTTTTTTTTTGAGACGGAGTCTCGCTCTGTCACCCAGGCTGGAGTGCAGTGGCCGGATCTCAGCTCACTGCAAGCTCCGCCTCCCGGGTTCACGCCATTCTCCTGCCTCAGCCTCCCGAGTAGCTGGGACTATAGGCGCCCGCCACCTCGCCTGGCTAGTTTTTTGTATTTTTTAGTAGAGACAGGGTTTCACCGTGTTAGCCAGGATGGTCTCGATCTCCTGACCTCGTGATCCGCCCGTCTCGGCCTCCCAAAGTGCTGGGATTACAGGCGTGAACCACCGCGCCCGGCCATTGCTCTCCTACTTCACAGAATTACTAAGATCAAGAGAGTCAGTGAACATTTTCACTAAATGAGCATTTTCATTTCAATGAAAATGCTATGTGAACAGGAACTATGATGGTCAATAGTTATTATTCAAGGATAGCAGATGTGGCTGAGTATGACCACAGGCAACACAAAGAAAACTGACTAAGGAAGCCCCAACTGCAGGACACCCTGGCCTTCAGCCTGAGAGTTAAATGTAACTCTCAGCACTGCTGTCTATTCCAGGAGGGACTGGAGGAAATTTTCTGCCTGAAATCCAGTCCTCCCAATGGAGACCTCTCTGTTCATCCTTCTATTTTGAAGGTCAGAGGGCATAGGTAACATAGGTAGCAGGAACCTCTATCTGTAGGCAGAGAGGCACAGGCAATGTATTTGAAACACAGATTTTGTAGTCTGAGCTGAGTATGGGCCAGTCACAGGACAGTCATGTGGCACTGGCAAGTGACAAACCCTCTATGCCTTATCCTTGTGACAAAGACAAGAGAGTCTTCCATACAGAATTTTTGAGGAATGAGTGAGAACATATGTGAAAACATTCAATATAGTGCCTGGCACATGGTAGCAGCTTGACAAATGTTAGCTATTATTTCTATGAGTTTATCCAGTCATTGGGTCAATCTGCCATTTAAAGGTCCCTCCACTAGGAGGCAGATATGC
This sequence comes from Macaca thibetana thibetana, assembly GCF_024542745.1. Classification (NCBI taxonomy): domain Eukaryota; kingdom Metazoa; phylum Chordata; class Mammalia; order Primates; family Cercopithecidae; genus Macaca; species Macaca thibetana. Next base: position 23,468,383 of record NC_065593.1, read on the forward strand.
ATATAAAGAAGCAGTAAAAGAAGGAAATTTTGGCATTTGTCCCCAGAGCCCCAGTGCTCTGCCATGGACGGAGGTCAAAGTTTGTTATCTAAAGATGGCTTAAAGACCAAGGACCTTTTATCATTTCAGCCATTCAAACAGTAAATATTTAGAGAGCCATTATTATATTGTGATCCTGAGAAGGAGAAATACAGAGCAGAGGCCGAGGATTAAGAAAGAAAAACTTTCCGGTGGCGCATGCCTGTAGTCCGAGCTACTCGAGAGACTGAGGCAGAAGAACTGCTTGAATCCAGGAGGTGGAGGTTGCAGTGAGCCAAGATTGTGCCACTGCACTCCAGTCTGGGCAAGAGAGGGAGACTCCATCTCAAAAAAAAAAAAAAAAAAAAAAAAATGCCCAGGCACGGTGGCTCACGCCTGTAATCCCAGCACTTTGGGAGGCCGAGGCGGGCGGATTACCTGAGACTGGGAGTTCAAGACCAGCCTGACCAACATGGAGAAACCCCTTCTCTACTAAAAATACAAAATTAGCCAGGCGTGGTGGCGCATGCCTGTAATCCCAGCTACTCCAGAAGGCTGAGGCAGGAGAATCGCCTGAACCCCGGAGGCAGAGGTTGCGGTGAGTCGAGATCGCACCATTGCACTCCAGCCTGCGCAACAAGAGTGAAACTCTAGCCGGGCGCTGTGGTTCATGCCTGTAATCCCAACACTTTGTTTTTGTTTTTTTGTTTTTGTTTGACACGGAGTCTCGCTCTGTCGCCCAGGCTGGAGTGCAGTGGCCAGATCTCAGCTCACTGCACGCTCCGCCTCCCGGGTTTACGCCATTCTCTTGCCTCAGTCTCCTGAGTAGCTGGGACTACAGGGGCCCGCCACCTCACCTGGCTAGTTTTTTGTATTTTTTTTAGTAGAGATGGGGTTTCACCGTGTTAGCCAGGATGGTCTCGATCTCCTGACCTCGTGATCCGCCCGTCTCGGCCTCCCAAAGTGCTGGGATTACAGGCTTGAGCACTGCGCCCGGCCAATCCCAACACTTTGGGAGGCCGAGGTGGGCAGATCACGAGGTCAGGAGATCGAGGCCATCCTGGCTAACATGGTGAAACCCTGTCTCTACTAAAATCACAAAAACAAAATTAGCCGGGCGTGGTGGTGGGTGCCTGTAGTCTCACCTACTCGGGAGGCCGAGGCAGGAGAATGGAGTGAACCCAGGAGAAGCAGCTTGCAATGAGCCAAGATCGTGCCACTGCACTCTAGCCTGGGCGAAAGAGCGAGACTCCATCTCAAAAAAAAAAGGGAAAAAATAAAAAATTTCAAAATCACTCATTTTCTGAGGCACTGGGGGAAGATGGATCAGAGAAAAACAGGCCGGGCGCGGTGGCTCAAGCCTGTAATCCCAGCACTTTGGGAGGCCGAGACGGGTGGATCACGAGGTCAGGAGATCGAGACCATCCTGGCTAACCCGGTGAAACCCCGTCTCTACTAAAAAATACAAAAATCTAGCCGGGCGAGGTGGCGGGCGCCTGTAGTCCCAGCTACTCGGGAGGCTGAGGCAGGAGAATGGCGTGAACCTGGGAGGCGGAGCTTGCAGTGAGCTGAGATCTGGCCACTGCACTCCAGCCTGGGCGACAGAGCGAGACTCCGTCTCAAAAAAAAAAAAAAAAAAAAAAGAAAAACAAAACTTCCGAGTACAAAGTTTCAAAATGGTTAAGGACTCTCCAAGGAAGTGACATCATGGAATATATGATCTAGAAAAGCTGTAGGAGGCCATCCTTCTGACACCAACTAACCTAACCCCAAGCCAAGATATTCTTTAATTCATCCAGCCAGCCCTCTGGCAAATCACAAATCTGGGTTAGGAAGAACATTACTGTCTCCTACACACATAGAAAAGGAAGAGGAGAACAGAAAAAGCTATAAGGGATCAACCCTGTGATTCTGAACGTATGGCAGCTGAAGCCTGGGTAAAAGCCATTTAGCCAGATGACTTACAGTGCTGGGGCAAGAAGCCACATTTCTCTTCTCCTGACCCCGGACCACCAATCCTGCCTCATGCTGACTGTATTTATGTTATAAAGCACATTAAACTATAAACACCTGTACCCATCCCACTCCACCAGACATCACACTTTGTGTTCCTAGCAACTTATAAGACCATCCTGAGGATGGACAGGAGAGAAAGGCTGAGAGCAGAATCATAAAACATTTTTTGTTTGTTTGTTTTTTGAGATGGGAATCTCTCTCTGTTGCCCAGGCTGGAGTGCAGTAGCACGATCTTGGCTCACTGCAACCTCTGCCTCCCGGTTCAGGCAATTCTCCTGCCTCAGCCTCCTGAATAGTTAGCACTACAGGCTCCCGCCGCCATGCCTGGCTAATTTTTTGTTTTTGTTTTTGTTTTTTTTTGAGACCAAGTCTCGCTGTGTCACCCAGGCTGGAGTGCAGTGGCGTGATCTCGGCTTACTGCAAGCTCCGCCTCCCGGGTTCACGCCATTCTCCTGCCTCAGCCTCCCGAGTAGCTGGGACTACAGATGCCCGCCACCACGCCCAGCTAATTTTTTGTATTTTTAGTAGAGACAGGGTTTCACCGTGTTAGCCAGGATGGTCTCGATCTCCTGACCTTGTGATCCGCCTGCCTCGGCCTCCCAAAGTGCTGGGATTACAGGCATAAGCCACCACTTCCAGCCTTTTTTTAGTTTTTTTTGAAATGGAGTCTCGCTGTGTCGCCTAGGCTGGAGTGCAATGGCAAGATCTCAGCTCACTACAACCTCTGCCTCCTGGGTTCTAGAGATTCTCCTGCCTCTGCCTCCTGAGTTCTAGCGATTCTCCCACCTCAGCCTCCCAAGTAGCTGGGATTACTGGCGCCTACCACCACGCCTGGCTAATTTTTGTATTTTTAGTACAGACGAGGTTTCACCATGTTGGCCAGGCTGCTCTCAAAGTCCCGACCTCAGGGTATCTGCCCACCTTGGCCTCCCAAAGTGCCAGGGTTACAGCCATGAGTCACCGAGGTGCAGTAATGCCTGTAACACAGGATGGGAGTTCAAGACCAGCCTGGCCAGCATGGTGAAACCCCATCTCTACCAAAAATACAAAAATTAGCCAGGCATGGTAACACATGCCTATAATCCCAGCTACTACTTAGGAAGCTGAGGCAGGAGAATCACTTGAACTCGGGAAGCGGAGGTTGCAGTAAGCCAAGATGGCACCACTGCACTCCAGCCTGGGCGACAAGAGCAAAACTCCACCACAAGTAAATAAAAAAAATAAAATAAAGTGGGCTGGGTGTGGTGACTCATGCCTGTAATCCCAGCACTTTTGGAGGCCAAGGCAGGTGGATCACCTAAAGTCGCGAGTTCGAGACCAGCCTGATCAACATGAAGAAACCCTGTGTCTACTAAAAATACAAAATTAGCTGGGCATGGTAGTGCATGCCTGTAATCCCAGCTACTCAGGAGGCTGAGGCAGAGAATCGCTTGAACCCAGTAGGTGGAGGTTGCGTTGAGCTGAGATCATGCCATTGCACTCCAGCCTAGGCAACAAAGCAAAACTCTATCTCAAAAAAAACACAAAAGAATAAGTAATAAAATAAAGTGAACACCAAGATAAAGCTGCCAATTTGCCTGTCCTCCAAATGGCTTTTCCCTTGATATCGTAGTTTTGGGTAAAGCTGTCAGAGTGCGTTAAGGAATCTAGAGAAAAGCAAGCTTCTCTTTGTCACCTTATTGCATGTCTCTAAGTACGTTCCCTCTCCAGTTATGTCCCCAGAAGCCCAGAAACAGGCACAATGCAGTTAGGATGCTGACTTGGATGGCTAGGGAGTATAACATAACACCTTTATCACCCAATCATCACTTATTAAGATAAAGGGGGCCAGGCGCGGTGGCTCACACCTGTAATCACAGCACTTTGGGAGGCCGAGGCGGGCAGATCACGAGGTCAGGAGATCGAGACCATCCTGGCTAACACGGTGAAACCCCGTCTCTACTAAAAATACAAAAAAAATTAGCTGGGCGTGGTGGCAGGCACCTGTAGTCCCAGCTATTCGGGAGGCTGAGGCAGGAGAATGGCATGAACCCGCGAGGTGGAGCTTGCAGTGAGCCCAGATTGCGCTACTGCACTCCAGAATGGGTGACAGAGTGAGACTCCGTCTCAAAAAAAAAAAAAAAAAAAAAAAAAAAAAAAAAGATAAAGGCTGGGTTGAGAAAGCTATAGCAGAGCTTGCTTTACTGTGTCAGGCAACTGTAGAAGGAAGACTACCACCTTCAGCTATTACATAGAGCTGGATTCACTGGCCAAATTTCAGAACTAGCCAGGCTCTGAGTCTTATGCTCCCTCAAAGAAATGAAGTCCAAAGGCTGGACCATTTTTAACTTCTGATGATGATTTCACAGGGCAGGGGCTGGCAAACGACAGCCTGTGTGCCTGCTCCATTTGCTGTTTTTTTTGTAAAAAGTTTCATTGGAACACAGACACCCTCATTTGTTTATTGTCTGTGGCTGCCTTTGCCCTACAACGCCAGAGTTGAGTAGATGCAACAGACCACATGGCCCACAAAGCTAAAATTATTGGCTATCTAGGCTTTACAGAGAAAGTTTGTTAGCCCCTGTCATAAGGGATTCAGTTAAGGTGCTGAGCCACCTTTTCTATCAAAGGGAAGCCTAGCTGCCTCACTGATTTCTCCTTTGTGCTCTAAATGGAAGGTCTACTCCAAATTTAGGGCTGTTTTTACACCTGAAGATACTATACATGGTAATGTGCCAAGAATAGAATCTTTTCCTTGCAGATCATGTATTACAGGGAGAGAAGGTAGGAAGGAGTCTGGGAAAATATGAAGTATAAAACCCCAATTCCAGAAAGTTAAGACAAGAATCATAACAGATTTTAAAGGCTCAATCTTCTGGAAAGTGTATTATCAGGAAAATGCCCAGAGAGACTGAGAAAGCTAGCTCTCCATCTCTTCTGAGGGCAAAAGCTCCTTTACTTCCTGTGAACTAAAGTCATACTGGCTCAGAAGGCAGGCAGCAAAGCCAAAGGGAACTGTCTGTCTCCATGGTAGACTGTACTCAGAGAGTTTGAAACAAGAGAATAGCATAAACAGTTTATTTCAGAGATATAGTAAGTAATCTGGACTGTGAGTTTTCATGAAATTCTCCATGAAGGTTCAAACTGAAACACCTTTTTTAAGGGTGATATATATATATATATTTCCTCTGAAGCTCTTTATGGTTTTGTTGTTCAACAGAAAGCTGATATATATCGGGGAATTACAGAATTTAGAGCAGACCCTACTGGCTGGACACAGTGGCTCAGCACTTTGGGAGGCCAAGTTAGGGGGATCACCTGAGATCTGGAGTTTGAGACCAGCCTGGCCAATATGGTGAAACCCTGTCTCTACTAAAAATACAAAAATTAGCCAGGCATGGTGGTGGGCACCTGTAATCCCAGCTACTCGGGAGGCTGAGGCAGGAGAATTGCTTGAACCTGGGAGGGAGAGGTGGCAGAGAGCCGATCAAGATCGCGTCATTGCACTCCAGCCTGGGTGACAAGAGCAAGACATAGTCTTTAAAAAAAAAAGAAAGAAAGAAAAATGTCAAAATTCAAGGTCAATGTACTCCAGATGTGCTTCAGGGACAGCCCAAACATAGAGACAAAAACAAAGAATCACACATGCTTCCCTAGGATCCAGATTACTTACATTTCTGAAGTCCAGTGTTCATCTGCGTGTGAGAAAGAAGCTGAAAGGACAGGTCACCTGGCCCTGGTAGACAGGCTAGCATGGCAGACCGGCATCAACACAACATGGGGCAGTGGCTCACACTGTAATGAACAAAAACAAGGTCATGAAACACAAGGCAACTCATTTGAAGAAGACACTAGGAACACTGGATATGAGTAGCAAGAGGCCCAAGTTTAGACAGATAAAGCAATTTAATTAGCAGTGTGTTGGTTGAAAATATACTTACATCTTTATCTGTGACAACTTGCTGTCAAATAGCAGTATGGTTAAAATGATTTTTCAGCTACCACAGATGTATGGGTGGGAGAAATAAAACTGGAAAGTACCTGTTCATACAACTGGAAAGTACAGGTGCATTTGTAATGTCTCAGTATTCCTGAAGAGAGTGGGCCCTCATAGGGCCTGGCTCAGCCAGCCCATTTATAGCCCTGGTTGGAGACCAGCCAGACATTTTCAGAAACAGCACAGTATATGATTGCAAAGGTACCCAATGTCTGACTTGTGAGCCAGTAATATGAACCCACTTTTATTTTATTTAATTTTTTGAGATGGAGTTTTACTCTTGTTGCCCAGGCTGGAGTGCAATGGCACGATCTTGGCTCACTGCAACCTCTGCCTCCCGGGTTCAAGCAATTCTCCTGCCTCAGCCTCCCGAGTAGCTGGGATTAAAAGCGCCCGCCACCACACCCAGATAATTTCTTTGTATTTGTAGTAGAGATGGGGTTTCACCATGTTGGCCAGGCTGGTCTTGAACTCCTGACTTCAGTTGATCCACCCACCTCGGCCTCCCAAAGTGCTGGGATTACAGGCGTGAGCCACCGCACCCGGCCGTGAACTTACTTTTATTTATTTATTTATTTATTTATTTATTTATTTTTTGAGACAGAGTCTTGCTGTCCCCTAGGCTGGAGTGCAGTGGCGCAATTTCAGCTCACTGCAATCCTTGACTCCTGGGTTCAAGCGATTCTCGTCCCTCAGCCTCTCCAGTAGCTGGGATTACAGGCACATGCCACCATGCCCAGCCACTTTTTGTATTTTTAGTAGAGATGGGGTTTCACCATGTTGGTGAGGCTGGTCTCAAACTCCTGACCTCAGGTGGTCCGCCCACCTCAGCCTCCCAAAGTGCTGTGATTACAGTCATGAGCCACCGCGCCCGGCCAAACTCACTTTTAAATGGAAGGAGGAGGAAAGCATCCTAGGAGGCACAATTAACCACTGTTAAAACAAATTCTGTTTGCAAATTTCTGGAGATTCACCCTTCCTATTTGTCTGTCACGCAGTTAGACCTCCTGAACTAGCCCCCCACCCATCAAAAGAAATGCATTGCTCCCAGACTAAAGCAAGGAGATGACAGGCTGCCAGCAGCTCTCTTTGTGCAGGCGATCCTGACACGTCAAGACGGCATAAGTTTCATTAGTGATGTTTGCCAACCAAGACATACACAGCCCAAGCAAGCAGACACTGATGGGGCCTTCTGCAGCGAAAGAAGCCCTGTCAACAATGCAAGCTCCTTATGTAACAGAAATACGATTTTCCTAAATAAGTACATGAACTTCTTTTCCCATATTTCAGAAATCAAGGTGGCAAATTATGGCTTTAGATCCCAGCAAAAAAGGAGTGGGGGAAAAGCTCAAAAGTTAAAAAAAGATGACAGAAACCTCTTTATTTTCTTTAGAGGGCTCTCTCAGGTATATTAAACTACCTTGTCATGATGAGTATCAGAGGGCTCCAACTTCCAAGACCAGGTAGCTGAAAAGATACTTTATAAAAGAGGCTGCTCAAATTGTGTCTAAGATAGCAACTGCAGAAAGAACGGAAGACTGAATGCCTTAATGAGAACAGAGCTGTCCAAGAGTTCTGGCACAGCTTCAGTCTTTTTAAGGTCTCTGGTGAGTGGGAAACGGAATGTACACAGTGAGCCAACTTCAGTGCAAGAAAAAAAAAGTCTTGGCCAGGCACGGTGGCTCACACCTATAATCCCAGCACTTTGGGAGGCCAAAGTGGACAGATTACCTGAGGTCAGGAGTTTGAGACCAGCCTGGCCAACGTGGTGAAACCCTGTCTCTACTAAAAATACAAAATTAGCTGGGTGTGGTGGTGCATGCCTGTAATCCCAGCTACTCAGGAGGCTGAGGCAGGAGAACTGCTTGAACACGGAAGGCAGAGGTTGCAGTGAGCAGAGGCTGCGCCACTATACTCCAGCCCAGGACACAAGAGTGAAACTCTGTCTCAAAAAAAAAAAAAAAAAAAAAAAAAAAAAAAAAAAAAAGACTTCTGTGGGGATCAAGGGACTGAAGTACTGCTCACAATCCCTTCCCTTGTGGATGCTGATCTTTACATAATAACTTCTCCCTTAAGGTCCTAATACAGCTGAAGGCAAACTACAAGGAAAGGAAGGGATTTAACAAGTACTGGGAGCTAAAACTGTGAAATGGGCTGTATGAGGGCCTTTGGTGATGTTTTCTTAATTGAGTCTCCCAAGCCTTCTTGGAAATAGGTAACAAACTTCACCCGTCATCTCATCATCTCTAGCTGGGATTACTATCAGCCTTCTAAATGGTCAGTTCCACGGAGCTTACCCTTTATCACCCAATCTATTCTCTATTCAGCAACGTTAATTCTTTTTTCTTTTTTTTTTTTTTTTTTTTGAGATGGAGTCTCGCTCTGTTGCCAGCCTGGAGTGCAATGGCGCAATCTCAGCTCACTGCAACCTCCGCCTCCCGGGTTCAAGCCATTCTCCTGCCTCAGCCTCCTGAGTAGCTGGGACCACAAGCGTGTGCCACCACGCCCGGCTAATTTTTGTATTTTTAGTACAGACGGGGTTTCACCCTGTTGGCCAGGATGGTTGACCTCGTGATCCACTTGCCTCGGCCTCCAAAAATGCTGGGATTACAGACGTGAGCCACCGCGCCTGGTCAATTCTTTTAACTGGAAGTCAGAGCAGCTCAAATATCTCTGACTTTCCATCTCAGAATAAAATACAAAATGCTAACATGGACCCCAAGGCCCTCCATGATCTATTACTACTGGTTCTCTGACGTCACCTTCTGACCTACCCTGCCCTCTCTTGCTGACTTACTTCCAGCCACCATGGTCTCCCTGCAGCTCCTTCAACGAGCCAAACACACTACCTTCAGGACTTTGTCCTTACCATTCCCTCTGCCTGGAATGTTCTTGACCCAGATGTCTACTTGTCTTTTTAGCTCCCTCACTTCATTCAGGTTTCTGCTTGAATGTCACTTCCTAAGGGGAGGGCTTCTTTGACCTCCATGTCTAAAGCAGTATCCTTATTTCCCTCATTTTTTTCTTTTAAAATCTATCCTGAGACCCTGAACTCAACAATTCCTCCCACACAATTAACCCCAGGCACGTGGTCCTTCCTGTTGCTAACTCCTCTATTTCCCTCAGTTTTTACCACCGTCATTACCACCTGTTTTACGACCATCTCTCTCCACCCTACCAGGATATAAACTCTGTAAGAACAGACCCTTGGTTCATTTTGTTCATTATTATATCTAGAAAAGCAGCAACTACTAACACTTACTAGGCTCTCCATAAATAACTGTTGACCATATAAAAGGCAGATTGTTAGTAATTTTCTGAAGTTGTCATTTAATCTATATATGTCATTAATCTATTAATGATGGCAGAGCCCAGGACTGAAACCCAGATTTGACTTTTCCCAAAGCCTGTGCTCACTCTTCAACTCCAGGCTCTATCAGTTTCCTTTTTTTTCAGACAGCCTATCACCCAGGCTGGAGTGCAGTGGTGCCATCTTGGCTCACTGCAACTTCCACCTCCCATGTTCGAGCAATTCTCCTGCCTCAGCCTCCCAAGTAGCAGGGATTACAGGTATGCACCACCATGTACAGCTAATTTTTTTTTTTTTTTGACACAGAGTCTTGCTCTCTCGCCCAGGCTGGAGTACAGTGATGCGATCTGGCTCACTGCAAGCTCCGCCTCCCGGGTTCACGCCATTCTCCTGCCTCAGCCTCCCAAGTAGCTCAGACTACAGGTGCGTGCCACCATGCCCGGCTAATTTTTTGTATTTTTAGTAGAGATGGGTTTCACCATGTTAGCCAGGATGGTCTCAATCTTGTGACCTCGCGATCCGCCCGCCTCGGCCTCCCAAAGTGCTGGGATAACAGGCGCAAGCCACCAAGCCCGGCCCTAACTTTTGTATTTTTAATAGAGACGGGATTTCACCATGTTGGCCAGGCTGGTCTTGAACTCCTGGCCTCAAGTGATCCGCCCACCTCGGCCTCCCAAAGTGCTGGGATTACAGGCGTGAGCCAAAGTGCCAGGCCATATCAGTTTCCATTTTGAATAGTACATTCAGTAGGTTCTAAGGTTCACAACGTCTATGATTAAGAGGCAATTTGGGCTGGGTGCGGTGGCTCAAGCCTGTAATCCCAGCACTTTGGGAGGCCGAGACGGGCGGATCACGAGGTCAGGAGATCGAGACCATCCTGGCTAACACGGTGAAACCCCGTCTCTACTAAAAAATACAAAAAACTGGCCGGGCGCGGTGGCTCAAGCCTGTAATCCCAGCACTTTGGGAGGCCGAGACGGGCGGATCACGAGGTCAGGAGATCGAGACCATCCTGGCTAACACAATGAAACCCCGTCTCCACTAAAAATACAAAAAAATTAGCCAGGTGTGGTGGCGGCGCCTGTAGTCCCAGCTACTCGGGAGGCTGAGGCAGGAGAATGGCGGGAACCCGGGAGGCGGAGCTTGCAGTGAGCCAAGATCGCGCCACTGCACTCCAGCCTGGGCGACAGAGCGAGACTCCGCCTCAAAAAAAAAAAAAAATACAAAAAACTAGCCGGGCGAGGTGGCGGGCGCCTGTAGTCCCAGCTACTCGGGAGGCTGAGGCAGGAGAATGGCGTAAACCCGGAAGGCGGAGCTTGCAGTGAGCTGAGATCCGACCACTGCACTCCAGCCTGGGCGACAGAGCGAGACTCTGTCTCAAAAAAAAAAAAAGAGGCAATTTGATTGAGAGAGATATATATATATATTTGTTTGTTTGTTTGTTTGTTTTAAAGGAGAGGGTGCAATCATGCTCCCTAGCTAGTAAAAGTCCCACCTTGGCCTTCTAAGAGACAGATAGGTAAATGAAAAGACCACTAAATCCATGGTCAGACAGCATATAGAAGGCTTTATAAAATAACAGGAAAACTCAGAACACTAAATAAGGCGGTGCTTTCTTAGACTCTGCAGTTGGCCCCAATCATACACTGCAGTCTCTGGAATATTACCTTTTATGATTTTGGAAGCTGATACACACCTACAGGAATAACTGAGGAAGGTAGAGTATCATTAGTCTTATTTTCACCTTTATGTGTATATCAATGTTAAGTGAACAAGAGCAAGAGGAAAACCATATATTTAGTATTTTACAACATATATAAAATAACAACACTGGCCGGGCATGGTGGCACAAGCCTGTAATCCCAGCACTTTGGGAGGCCAAGGCAGGCAGATAACAAGGTCAGGAGTTCGAGACCAGCCTGGCCAACATAGTGAAACCCCGTCTCTACTGAAAATACAAAAAATTAGCTGGGCATGGTAGTGGGCACCTGTAATCCTAGCTACTCAGGAGGCTGAGGCAGGAGAATCGCTTGAACCTGGGAGGCGCAGTTTGCACTGAGCTGAGATTGTGCCACTGTACTCCAGCCGGGGAAACAGTGCGAGACTATGTCTAAAAAAGAAAAAAGGCCAGGCGCAGTGGCTCAAGTCTGTAATCCCAGCACTTCGGGAGGCCCAGACGGGCGGATCACGAGGTCAGGAGATCGAGACCATCCTGGCTAACATGGTGAAACCCTGTCTCTACTAAAAAATACAAGAATAACTAGCTGGGCGAGGTGGCGGGCGCCTGTAGTCCCAGCTACTCCGGAGGCCGAGGCAGGAGAATGGCATAAACCCGAGGGGCGGAGCTTGCAGTGAGCTGAGATCCGGCCACTGCACTCCAGCTTCGGCGACAGAGCCAGACTATGTCTCAAAAAAGAAAAAGAAAAAGAAAAAAAACCTCCCCTCCTCACCAGCTTTAAAAAAGGACTGGAAAGAAATACTCTAAAACATAAAAAACATGAACAGCCACTACTATCTGGGGCAATTTTTTGTCTTTATACTTTGGTATGTATATTATTTCTATAAATAATTTTAAAATAAAGGGAAAAAAATCACTGATAAACCAAAAACCTCAACCTTAAGAAACATTCACATCTGCATAGCTGATATTCTGATGATGGGGATACAAAAACACATTCACTCAGTGGTCTTGCAGATAGCATTTTTTTTCCTGTATTTTTTGGAAATAACCAATCTTTGTCTTTTTTTCTCCTCCTTCAGGGAACTTTATGAATCCAGAAGAAGCCAGTGTTTGAATGATTACTTCAATCTCATATATCTATTAAATCCTGATACCTGCAACCAAAAGGTGAGTAGGGGATGTGGATCCTAAGAGGTGACCTGTAACATATTGCCCCTCAAACCACACCTTTGGATTTCAATAGAAAGAAGAGAGAGAATTAAACCAACTAGGGCCATGTGCAGTGGCTCACGTCTGTAATCCCAGCACTATGGAGGCCGAGATGGGCAGATCACAAGGTCAGGAGTTCGAGACCAGCCTGGCCAATATGACGAAACCCCGTCTCTACTAAAAATATAAAAATTAGCTGGGCGTGGCGGTGGGTGCCTATAGTCCCAGCTACTCGGGAGGCTGAGGCAGGAGAATCGCTTGAACTGGGGAGGCGGAGGCTGCAGTGAGCTGAGATCACACCATTGCACTCCAGCCTGGGTGACAGAGCGAGACTCTGTCTCAAAACAAAAGAAAAAACAGCTAAACTATGGCAAAGAGGCATTAATGAATTTACTGATAGCAAACAAAGAAGTAAAGATAAGAGGTGAATTCAGTAAAGACTCCAGAAAGTCAACTTTTAGTTTGGGCAGGAGGGAGTGAACCAGTAAGAAACAGAGCTTGGAGTCCTCCGTGGTTACAGTCCCAAGAAGAAACTTCCAGCACGTCTAGAATACTCTAGAGCTCTCACTGGCATCAAACCAACTGCTAAGATTACAGCCCATAATTTGTGACCCTTGCTTTAAGAATTCTGGGATGCACGGCAGGTACGGTGGCTCATGCCCAGCACTTCGGCAGGCCCAGCACTTTGGGAGGCCAAGGCGGGTGGATTACCTGAGGTCAGGAGTTCAGGACCAGTCTGGCCAACATGGTGAAACCCTGTCTCTACTAAAAAAATACAAAAAATTAGCTGGGCATGGTGGTGGGTGCCTGTAATCCCAGCTACTTGACAGGCTGAGACAGGAGAATTGCTTGAACCTGGGAGGTGGAGGTTGCCATGAGCTTATATTCACACCATTGCACTCCAGCCTGGGCAATAAGAGCAAAACTCGGTCTCAAAAAAAAAAAAAAAAAAAAAAAAAAAAATTCTGGGATCCGGCCACAGTGGCTCATGCCTGTAATCCAAGTACTTTGGGAGGCCAAGGTGGCAGGATCACATTACGTCAGAAGTTTGAGACCAGCCTGGCCAACATGGCGCAACCCTGTCTCTACCAAAAATACAAAATTAGCCACGCATGGTGGCATGTGCCTGTAATCCCAGCTACTCGAGAGACTGAGGCAGGAGAATCACCTGAGCACAGAAGGCAGAGGTTGCAGTGAGCCGAGATCACGCCACTCCACTTGGCTAATTTTTGTACTTTTAGTAGAGATGGGGTTTTGCCATGTTGACCAGGCTGGTTGCGAATTCCTGAAGCTGAGGTTTTCTTACTGGCACAAACCTACCCTGAAGGCAGAGGTGGTTCTTTTTCAGATGCCACCCAGGAAAGCAGAGAGTGTGACATCAGAACTCTAATAAAACCTCTAGTAGCTTCTGGTGGGGGGCAGGGAGCAAAAATTAGCCTGGGTGACAGAGTGAGCCTCCGTCTCAAAAAAAAAAAAAAAAAAGAATTCATTTGTCATCCTGTCCAGAAGACTTCCTCCAGTACTAAGAAAGTCCACAAGCCCCTTGACCAGTTCACTGATGTCAAGAATCAGATCCTGAGAGGGTAGAAAAGGTACAGAATGAGCTCAGACTGTGGCAAGGTCATGAGGGTTGTGATGAAACAGGAATGAAACAACCTATCCCCACAACATATTCTAGAAAGCAGAGATGTCAGAATAAAGGAATCCTCCAGAGGCCTGGCAGCTGAGTGAAGGCCTTTTATTTAAAATCTTCAAACTACCCATACCTTTTGATTACCATCTGGCTTTTTCTATTTTTCTTTTCTTTTTTAATTTTTTCCTGGACAGAATTGATTGGTGTCTGACTTTTTCTTAAATGCAAATTCCGATATAATTTTACAGCTGGTATTTCCAGAATTAGATCCAGAAATCAACACTAGCACTACTCTCTGAAAGTGTTTCAGAATTCAACTCTTAACTGCTGAAGAGAATCAAGTAGTAACCTGGAGCAGGCCAAATGAGCTACAGACGTTACAGAGAACGATCGATCACTTTGGCAGAGCCTCTCTGTGAGCTCTCAGCTAGTTTTCCTAACACCAGCTGGTATGCTACGTTGGCTACCCAAGGCAGGGGGACTACAGTATCACAGTGAGCACAGAACTAAGCTTTTCCAACTCTCCTGGGGCACCTGCACAAGTGCTAGCATTTCCCAGACTACCTCTAATTAAAGAACAAACCTTTTTCCCTACTGGGAAAATTCAAAAGTGCTTTCATCTCTGCTCCCTGCCCCCCACCAGAAGCTACTGGAGGTTTTATTAGAGTTCTGATGTCACACTCTGCTTTCCTGGGTGGCATCTGAAAAAGGACCACTTCTGCCTTCAGGGTAGGTTTGTGCCAGTAAGAAAACCTCAGCTTCAGGAATTCGCGACCAGCCTGGTCGACACGGCAAAATCCCGTCTCTACTAAAAATACAAAAATTAGTCGGGTATGGTGGCGTACATCTGTAATCCTAGCTACTCAGGAGGCTGAGGCAGGAGAATTGCTTGAACCTGGGAGGTGGAGGTTCTAGTGAGCTGAGATGGCACCACTGAACTCCAGCCAGGCCACAAGGCGAGACTCCATCTCAAAATAAATAAAACAAACAAACAAACAAAAAACCTCAGCCATATTTTTTTTTTTCTTTTTTGGGACGGAGTCTTGTTCTGTTGCCCCAGCTGGAGCACAGTGGCACAATCGCAGCTCACTGCAGCCTCCGCCTCCTGGGTTCAAGCAATTCTCCTGCCTCAGCCTCCTGAGTAGCTAGGATTACAGATGTGCGCCACCACGCCCGACTAATTTTTGTATTTTTAGTAGAGCCAGGGTTTCACCATGTTGGCCAGGCTGGTCTCCAACTCCCGACCTCAAGTGATCCACCCGCCTTGGCCTCCCAAAGTGCTGGGATTATAGGCGTGAGCCACACCGCCCAGCTTCATGTTTTCTGATGGGAAAAGGAGGAGGAGAAGATAAAGTACTGGCAAAGTCATTTTTTCCTTGGGGGATGAAGGATAAAGTGATTTCTAGAAAGTTCACTTCCCAGCATAGCCTCACCACCCACAATCTAGTGTCTTTCAGTACTTCATTAGTTCTCTTCTGCTTTCCTTTTCACTGCCTTCAAAAAAAACAAAAACAAAAACAAATAAACAAAAAACAACTGCTCCCCTAGCCCCTAAAAACCCAGGGTAGCCACCCACCTTCTGATTCATGCTGTGGCTCAAAAATGAAGTTTACACACTTGAATTAAAAAGTAAAATTGGAGGTCGTGCGTGGTGGCTCACGCCTGGAATCCCAGCACTTCAGGAGGCCGAGGCAGATGGATCACTTGAGGTCAGGAGTTTGTGACCAGCCTGGCCAACATGGTGAAGCCCTGGCTCTACTAAAAATACAAAAATTAGCCGGGCGTGGTGGCTTGTGACTATAGTCCCAGCTTCTTAGGAGGCTGAGGCAGGAGAATCACTTGAACCCAGGAGGTGGAGGTTGCCGTGAGCCAAGATGGAGCCACTACACTCCAGCCTGGGTGACAGAGCGAGACTCCATCTCCAAAAAAACCAAAAAAACAAATGAACAAAACAAAAAGCCAGGCATGATGGTGCACACCTGTAATCCCAGCTACTTGGGAGGTTTAGGCACAAGAATTGCTTGAACCCATGAGGCAGAGGTTGCAGTAAGCTGAGACCATGCCACTGCACTCCAGCCTGGGCAACAAAGCAAGACTTTGTCTCAAAAACAAACAAACAAACAAAAAAAAGGCCAGGCACAGTGGCTTACACCTGTAATCCCAGCACTTTGGGAGGCCGAGGCAGGCGGATCACGAGGTCAGGAGATTGAGACCATCCTGGCTAACATGGTGAAACCCCATCTCTACTAAAAATGCAAAGACAAAAATTAGCTGGGCGTTGTGGCAGGCGCCTATAGTCCCAGCTACTCAGGAGGCTGAGGCGGGAGAATGGTGTGAACCTCGGAAGCAGAGCTTGCAGTGAGCTAAGATCACGCCACTGCACTCCAGCCTGCGTAACAGAGCAAGACTTCATCTCGAAAAAACAAAAAAAAGAAAAAAGTCATTGCCAATATCTGATTCTTCTCATCCATGAGCCAAAGCCTTACCTAAAAAGACTACTCCTTTTTGTTTTTTTGACACAGGGTCTCACTCTGTCACTCAGGCTGGAGTGCAGTGGCACAAACACAGTTCACTGTAGCCTCAACCTCCCGGGCTCAAGCAATCCTCCTGCTTCAGCCTCCTGTGTAGCTGGGACCAGGGGTGTGCCAACACCTTGTTAATTTTTTTTTTTTTTTTTTTTGAGATGGAGTCTCACTCTGTCGCCCAGGCTGGAGTGCAGTGGCACCATCTCAGCTCACTGCAAGCTCCATTCCCGGGTTCACACCATTCTCCCGCCTCAGCCTCCTGAGAAGCTGGGACTACAGGCGCCTGCCACCACGCCCGGCTAATTTTTTTGCATGTTTTAGTAGAGACGGGGTTTCACCATGTTAGTCAGGATGGTCTCGATCTCCTGACCTCGTGATCCACCCGCCTCGGCCTCCCAAAGTGCTGGGATTACAGGCATGAGCCACCACGCCCGGCCCACCTTGTTAATTTTTAAAAAATTTTTGTAGAGATGGGGTCTCACTTTGTTGCCCAGGCTGCTGTTGAACTCCTGCTGAAGCAATTTTCCAGCCTCAAGTGGCCTCCCAAAGTGCTGAGATTACAGGTATGAGCCACCGTGCCAGCCAAAAGACTCTTTTTGATAATCAAGGGGAAAGTTTTATCCTATACTGCTCCCTATTCCATTACTCCTGGGTTCCAAGAAATGTAGTTTAAACCTAAGGGAGACACCAAAATGCTGCTCTGGGAAAAATAAGTGGCACCAAAGACCTCAAAAATTACAAGTTTATCAAATCAGACTGCAAAATCAGTCATTTTTATGGTCTGTTACAACGAAACAATCCATTCAACAGGTAATTTTGTTAGCCCAAATAACTAAGAATCCCCCAACTAGTACATTTCGCTATCTGCCTAACCTGAATAATGTTTAGCCATTGCTCAAAGGCCTTTTTCTTCTCTATTGTTAACTCAATAGGGGACGGTAAAGTCACTTGCAATTGTGACCCCACAACTCTAGGCTAGAGGAAAGAGCAAGGAAGAGAGATGGCTATTTACTCTAGGACTTACTCTGTTGAAAATCTAGAAATGTATCTGCTACAAACCATCTTCATGCTGCTGAACACATGTGGCTCAAGGCATTTGGAAACCTACTTCTAAACACACCCTTAGGACCTGTCACAACAGGTCCTCTTCCTATCCTGTTTCCTGTCCACACCCTAATTCCCCCAAAGATACTATCTATACCACTGCTCTCTTTGGCAAGGACACTCTTTCCAGGATCTACTTATTATTACTTAACTCATCTCTGATCCAGAGTTTTCTCTTGAATTCAGGTACCAGGGAAGTATTCTCCCTGGATATTCTAACTTTTCAATTTGAGTGTGACCTTCCTAAGACCATAGCCTGTCTCCTAATCATCCTTCCATGTTACAGAGTCAGGAGCAAGATTATTCATACAATAAATGTTTAATAACTTTTACTGGCTCACATTCCTGAAGGATAGCACATACTTTAATTTCAGGCTCCGGAAATTTGTGGTACATGCATAATACAAGTGTTAACAACTGTGTGTATATGTGTGTGTGTATAGGTAACGTTACTAGGGGAGTGAGAGGAAAGAGGAGATAAAAATGCCTGGTGCTTTTTTTTTCTGTTGTTAATCTCCCACACCCACTTTTTTTTTTTTTTTTTTTTTTAGTTTTTTTGAGACAGGGTCTCACTTAGGTGGCCCAGGCTGGAGTGTGGTGGCGCAATCTTGGCTCACTGTAGCTCTGACTTCCTGGGTTCAGGTGACCTTCCGACTTCAGCCTCCCGAGTAGCTGGGAATGCAGGCATGAGCTACCATGCCTGGCTAATTTTTTGTATTTTTAGTAGTAACAGGGTTTCATCATGTTGCCCAGGCTGGACTTTTTTTTTTTTTTTTTTTTTTGAGACGGAGTCTCGCTCTGTCGCCCAGGCTGGAGTGCAGTGGCCAGATCTCAGCTCACTGCAAGCTCTGCCTCCTGGGTTTACGCCATTCTCCTGCCTCAGCCTCCCGAGTAGCTGGGACTACAGGCGCCCGCCACGTCGCCCGGCTAGTTTTTCGTATTTTTTAGTAGAGACGGGGTTTCACCGGGTTAGCCAGGATGGTCTCAATCTCCTGACCTTGTGATCCACCCGTCTCGGCCTCCCAAAGTGCTGGGATTACAGGCTTTAGAAACTGCACCTGGCCTGGACTTTTTTTTTTTTTTTTTTTTTTTTTTAAGCCTGGGCATTACTTCTGCACCGTATTGAAAAGTATTATTTGGCCTCTGTGTTTTTGTTAAAAATTTTAAGTTCTGGGATACATGTGCAGAATGCGCAGGTTTGTTACATAGGTATACATGTGCCATGGTGGTTTGCTGCATCTATCAACCTGTCATCTAGGTTTTAAGCCCCAAATGTATTAGGTATTTGTCCGAATGCTCTCCCTTGCCTTACCCCTTACCCCCAACAGGGCCCCGGTATAGATGTTCCCCTATGTCCATGTGTTCTCATTGTTCAATTCCCACTTAGGAGTGAGAACATGTGGTGTTTGGTTTTCTGTTCCTGTGTTAGTTTGCTGAGAATGATGGTTTCCAGCTTCGTTCATGTCCCTGCAAAGGACATGAATTCATTCCTTTTTATGGCTGCAGGCTTCTGTGTTTTAATGTTTTAATTCCTATCAAGTAAAAATGAGTGTTCCCCCAACCCCCGCTTTTTTTTTTTTTTTTTTTTTTTAAGACACGGCCTCCTTCTGTCACCCAAACTGGAATATGGTGGTATGATCTTGGTTCACTGCAACCTCCACCTCCTGGGCTCAGGCAATCCTTGCACCTCAGCCTCCTGAGTAGCTGGGACTACAGGCGCATGCCATCATGCCTAGCTAATTTTTTGTATTTTTTTTTTTCGGTAGAAGTGGGGTTTTGCCATGTTGCCCAGCCTGATCTTAAACACCAAACTCAAGTGACCCACCTGCCTCAGCCTCCCAAAGTACTGTGAACCACCTCACCAAGCTGATTTTTCATTACGTTATGTAATAGACTTGAGGTTTCAAAGCTCTATCGGGACTGGATCACTGTAACTTGAGCTCAACTACCTTAGAAAGGTAGAGTGACCACTGCATTAGTCACATTCATAATTGTAAGCAGAGTTGTCAGACTGAGTAGAATTTTGCTCATAAGTACCTGGGTCTATGCTCAGCAAGGCAATGAAAACATCAAGAGACCAGAATAATTCTGCTAAACACTTAAGGTAAAACCAGTACCAATCCTTCTCAAACTCTTCCCAAAAATCAGAGAGGATGAAATACTTCCAGATACATTTCCAAATTGATTTTATGATGTCAGCATTACCCTGATACCAAAGCGAGACAAGGACACTACAAGAAAATTACAGGTCAATATCCCTGAAAATCCTCAACAAAATACTAAGAAACCAAATTCAACAGCCCATTAAAAGGATCATTCACCATGATCAAGTGAGATTTATCCCAGGACTACAAGGGTGGTTCAACATACACAAATCTGTAAATGTGATAAACCACACAAGCAGAGTGAAGGACAAAAACCATATGATCATCGCAATAGATGCAAAAAGCATCTGACAAAATTCAACATATTTTCTTTTTTTTTTTCTTTGAGATGGAGTCTCGCTCTGTCGCCCAGGCTGGAGTCCAGCGGCCGGATCTCAGCTCACTGCAAGCTCCGCCTCCCGGGTTCATGCCATTCTCCTGCCTCAGCCTCCCGAGTAGTTGGGACTACAGGCGCCCGCCACCGCGCCCGGCTAGTTTTTTGTATTTTTTAGTAGAGACGGGGTTTCACCGTGTTAGCCAGGATGGTCTCAATCTCCTGACCTCGTGATCCGCCCGTCTCGGCCTCCCAAAGTGCTGGGATTATAGGCTTGAGCCACCGCGCCCGGCCAACATACTTTCATGAGAAAAACTCAACAAATTAGGTATAAAAGGAATGTACCTCAATACATAAAGGCCATATACAACAAGTCTTCAGTTAACATCATACTCAATGGTGGACAGTTGAATGCTTTTCCTCTAAGATCAGGAAAAAGACAAGGACCACTCTAGCCACTTTTTTTTTTTTTTTTTTTTTGAGACGGAGTCTGGCTCTGTCGTCCGGGCTGGAGTGCAGTGGCCGGATCTCAGATCACTGCAAGCTCCGCCTCCCGGATTTACGCCATTCTCCTGCCTCAGCCTCCCGAGTAGGTGGGACTACAGGCGCCCGCCACCTCGACCGGCTAGTTTTTTGTATTTTTTAGTAGAGACGGGGTTTCACCGTGTTAGCCAGGATGGTCTCGATCTCCTGACCTCGTGATCCGCCCGTCTCGGCCTCCCAAAGTGCTGGGATTACAGGCTTGAGCCACCGGCCACTTTTTTTTAAAGTCTCGCTCTGTCGCCCAGGCTGGAGTGCAGTGATGCAGTCTCGGCTCACTGCAACCTTCTGCCTCCCGGGGTTCAAGCGATTCTCCTTCGTCAGCCTCCTGAGTAGCTGGGACTACAGGTGCACACCACCATGCCCAGGTAATTTTTGTATTTTTAGTAGAGACAGGGTTTCACCATGCTGGCCAGGAAGGTCTCCATCTCCTGACCTCATGATCTACCCGCCTCGGCCCACTCAAGCCACTTTTATTCAACATAGTACTATAAGTCCCAGAAAGAGCAATTAGGCAAGAAAAATAAATAAAAAGACATCCAAATCAGAAAGGAAGTAAAATTTTATCTGTCTGCAGATGACATGATCTTACATACAGAAAACCCTAAAGACTCCAAAAAACTATTAGAACTAATGAACAAATTCAGTTAAGTAGTAGCATAGGAAATCAATGTATAAAAATCAGCAGTGTTTCTTTTTTTTTTTTTTTTTGAGACGGAGTCTCGCTCTGTCGCCCAGGCTGGAGTGCAGTGGCGCGATCTCGGCTCACTGCAAGCTCCGCCTCCCGGGTTCACGCCATTCTCCTGCCTCAGCCTCCCGAGTAGCTGGGACTACAGGCGCCCACAACCGCGTCCGGCTAATTTTTTGTATTTTTAGTAGAGACGGGGTTTCACCGTGGTCTCGATCTCCTGACCTTGTGATCCGCCCGCCTCGGCCTCCCAAAGTGCTGGGATTACAGGCGTGAGCCACCGCGCCCGGCCTAAAAATCAGCAGTGTTTCTATATACTAAGAACAAACTATCCAAAAAAGAAATAAAGAAAACAGGCTGGGCGCGGTGGCTCACGCCTGTAATCCCAGCACTTTGGGAAGCCGAGGTGGGCAGATCACGAGGTCAGGAGATCGTGACCATCCTGCCTAACACAGTGAAACCCCGTCTCTGCTAAAAATACAGAAAATTAGCTGGGCGTGGTGGCGGGCACCTGTAGTCTCATCTACTCAGGAGGCTGAGACAGGAGAATGGCGTGAACCCGGGAGGCAGAGCTTGCAGTGAGCCGAGATCGCGCCACTGCACTCCAGCCTGGGCGATGAGCAAGACTCCATCTCAAAAAAAAAAAATAAATAAATAAATAAAACAATCTCATTTACAATAGCTACCAAAAAAAAAAAAAAAGGCTTGGGAATAAATTTATTTAAAGAGGTGAAAGACTCATACACTAATAAGTATAAAATATTGAAGAGGATGGGTGCGGTGGCTCATGACAGTAATCCTAGCACTTTGGGAGACTGATGTGGGCGGATCACCTGAGGTCAGTAGTTCGAGACCAGCGTGGCTAACATAGAGAAACCCCATCTTTACTAAAAATACACAAATTAGGTGGTCATGGTGGCACGTGCCTGTAATACCAACTACTCAGGAGGCTGCGGCAGGAGAATCGCTTGAACATGGGAGGTGGAGGTTGCAGTGAGCCGAGATCGCACCATTGGACTCCAACCTGGATGACGAGTGAAATTCCGTCTCAAAAAAACCCACAGAAACAAAAACAGAGTTAGGAGACAATCTACAGAGAGAGAGAAAATATCTGCAAACCATATATCCAATAAGGGGTTAATATCCAAAATACATAAAGAACTCAAATGACTCAACAGCAACAAAACAACCCAATTAAGAAATGGGAATAGGCTGGGCGCGGTGGCTCAAGCCTGTAATCCCAGCACTTTGGGAGGCCGAGACGGGTGGATCACAAGGTTAGGAGATCGAGACCATCCTGGCGAACACGGTGAAACCCCGTCTCTACTAAAAAGTACAAAAAAACTAGCTGGGCGAGGTGGCGGGCGCCTGTAGTCCCAGCTACTCGGGAGGCTGAGGCAGGAGAATGGCGTAAACCTGGGAGGCGGAGCTTGCAGTGAGCTGAGATCCGGCCACTGCACTCCAGCCTGGGCGACAGAGCGAGACTCCGTCTCCAAAAAAAAAAAAAAAAAAGAAATGGGAGAATGGGAGTAGAACTCAAAAGACACTGCTCCAAAGACATATAAATGGCCAATAGGTACATGAAAAAATGCTCAACACTGGTAACTGTCAGAGAAATGCAAGTTAAAACCACAATGAAATTAGCTGGGCATGGTGGCTCATACCTGTAGTCCCAGCTACTTGGGCAACTGAGGTGGGAGCATCACCTGAGTCCAGGAAGTTGACGCTGCAGTGAGCCATGATCGTGCCACTGTACTCCAGCCTGAGTGATGGGAGTGAGACCTTGTCTCAAAAAACAAAAAACCAAAAACAAACAAAAATACCCCATATCAACTCACACCTGTCAGAATGGCTATTAAAAAGATATATTTAAAAAACTGTTGGAGAGGATGTGGAAAAAAGGAACCTTTGTACACTGTTGGTGAGAATGTAAATTAGCACAGCTATTAGGGAAAACAGTATGGAGGTTTCTCACAAAACTGGAAACAGAACTACCATATGATCCAGCAATCCCACTACTGGGCATATATACAAGGAAATGAAATCAGCATGTTGAAAAGATACCTGCACTCCCACGTTCACTGCAGCATTATTCACAACAGCCAAGATATGGAATCAACCTAAGTGTCTATCAATGGATGAACAGATGAAAGAAAATGTATATAAACACAATGAAAGACTATTCAGCCTTAGAAAGAAATCCTGCCATTTTAAGTAACATGAATGAACATGGAGGACATTATGTTAAGTGAAATAAGTCTGACACAGAAAGACAAATACTGCATAATTTCACTAATATGTGGAATCTAAAAAAGTCAAACTCAGAATCAGAGAGATAATGGACCGGAGAGGGGTGACCAGGAAGGAGGAAACAAAATTTTTGCTAAGCAAGAGAAACAAGTTCAAGAGATCTATTGTACAACATGGTGACTATAGTTAATAACAATGTTTTGTATACAGGCATGCCCCATTTCAGTCAACACTAGACTGCACATACAATGGCGGTCCCATAAGATCAAAGTATCGAGGGGCCAGGCATGCTGGCTCACACTTGTAATTCCAGTACTTGGGAGCCTGAGATGGGAGGAGCACTTGAGACCAGCAATTTGAGACCAGCCGGGACAACACAGAGACCGCATCTCTACAAAAAATAAAAAATTAGCTGGGTGTGTTGGCACATGCCTGTGATCCCAGCTGCCTGGGAGGCTAAGGCAGGAGGATCACTTAGGCTCAGAAGCTTGAGGTTGCAGTGAGTTATGAATGCACCACTGCACTCCAGTCTGGGTAACAGAGGGAGACCCTGTCTCAAAAAAATAAATAAAATCTTAATTTAGGGAAATAATCAAAGATGTGAAAAAAGATTTACAGGAAATTCTCTTCACTGCAGTGCTGTTCATAATGATTTAAAAACTGGAAATAATCTAAATGGATTATGGCTGCAGTGGGAAGATCACTTGAGCCCAGGAGTTTGGGTCCACCCTGTGCAACTAACAAAACCCTGTCTCTTTAAATCTAATCTAAATAATTCCAAAAGCAGGAAAATGGTTACATAAATTATGAGGTATTCATCTAATAACATTAGCATTCATCTAATAATATGTTAATATTGTTAAAGAATATCTAAACAAAAAATGCTTATAATATAAATGCTGGGTATTAAGTATATATAATATGTAAATATGGTATAACAAGAATTTCTTAAAATTATATGCACACTTTTGTGAAGTCACTTGTATTTGATCATCAAATGCATTACAGCATTTTGTGGGGATAAATTCTCATTCTTGCTGGGCACACTGACATATACCTGTAATCCCAGCTACTTGGGAAGCTGCAGTGGGAAGATCACTTGAGCCCAGGAGTTTGTGTCTACCCTGTGCAACTAACAAAACCCTGTCACTTAAAAAACAAACTCATTCCTAGACTGTCTAGTTTAGGATAACATACAAATTAGCTCTTCCTAATTTGGATTACAGAAACATAAAACTGACAGAGCCAGGAAGTAACCCAGGAAAAAGATGCAGTGGCAAGGACAAGTCATTCTTAGAAAAGTCTTCAAAAGGGAATATCCACAGGTAGATGTCAACTGAAGCTCAGATCACCTCAAGAAACCTGGGATTAACGAAAAGGCACTATATTGAAGTAGGTGAGAGAAAACTAGAAGCACACTGCCTAAATTTGAATCCCAGCTCTTTGCATTTACCAGCTGTGTGACCTTGGGAACATCGTTTACCACCATTTATAAAATGTACCCTACCTTCACGAGATTTTTTTTTTTTTTTTTTTTTGAGATGAAGTCTCGCTCTGTCGCCCACGCTGGAGTACAGTGGTGAGATCTCGGCTCACCGCAACCTCTGCTTCCCGGGTTCAAGTGATTCTCCTGCCTCAGCCTCCCAAGTAGCTGGGATTGCAGGTATGTGCCAGTGCATCCAGCTAATTTTTTGTATTTTTAGTAGAGACAGGGTTTCACCATGTTGGCCAGGCTGGTCTTGAACTCCTGGCCTCAAATGATCCACCTGCCTTGGCCTCCCAAACTGCTAGGATTATAGGCATGAGCCACCATGCCCAGCCTTTTTTGAGGCAGAGTCTCGTTATCTTACCCTGGCTGGAGTGTAGTGGCACAATCTCAGCTCACTGCAACCTCTTCCTCCTGGGTTCAAGCGATTCTCCTGCCTCAAGCTCCCAAGTAGCTGGGGTTACAGGCTCCTGCCACCATGCTCGGCTAATTTTTTGTATTTTTAGTAGAGATGGGGTTTCACCATGTTGGCCAGGCTGGTCTCGAACTCCTGACCTCAGGTGATCCACCTGCCTCAGCTCCCAAAGTGCTGGGATTACAGGCGTGAGCCACCGCACCTGGCCAAGATTGTTTTGAAGATTAAATTTGGGTTTAACATATTCCAGAGCTTAGGTGCCTGACACACAGTAAACATTATTTACATGTCGGCTCTCGTGGGGCACAGTGGCTCACGTCTGTAATCCCAGCTACTCAGGAGGCTGAGGTAGGAGGACTCCTTGAAGCCGGGAATTCAAGACTAGCCGGGGCAACATAGTAAAATTCCAACTCTTTAAAAACTTTAAAAAAATTAGCCAAGTGTGGTGGCATAAACATGTAGTCCCAGCTACTTAGGAGGCTGAGATGACAGAATTGCTGGAGCTCAGGAGCCTGAGCTTGCAGTGTGCCATAATTGTACCTGTGAATATCCACTGTACTCCAGCCGGGGCAACAGAGTAAGATCTCCTCTCTTTAAAAAAAAAAAAAAAAAAAAAAAAAAAAAGGCAATTAAGAATTATTACTTTCCCATGAAACAGAAGTCACAACAGAACCAAACCACTGCTTTACACTTCTTCATACTTTTTTTTTTTTTGGAGACTGAGTCTTGCTCTGTCACCTAGCTGGAGTGCAGTGGGACCTCCGCCTCCTGGGTTCAAGCAATTTTTGAGCCTCAGCTTCCCGAGTAGCTGGGACTACAGTTGTGCACCACCACGCCTGGGCAATTTTTGTATTTTTAGTAGCGATGGGGTTTCACCATTTTGGCCAGGCTGGTCTTGAACTCCTGACCTCAAGTGATCCGCCCACTTCAGCCTCCCAAAGTTCTGGGATTACAGGCATGAGCCACTGTGCTCGGCCTCTTTATACTTTGAAACACATTTACATACGTTATTTGATTTAAACAAATTTTTGGCAGGCACAGTGACTCAAGCCTGTAATTCCAGCACTTTGGGAGGCCCGGGTGGGCGAATCACGAGGTTAGGAGTTCGAGATCAGCCTGGCCAACATGGTGAAACTCTGTCTTTACTAAAAGTACAAAAAATTAGCTGGGCGTCGTGGCAGGCACCTGTAATCAAAGCTACTTGGGAGGCTGAGGCAGGAGGATCGCTTGAACCCAGGAGATGGAGGTTGCAGTGAGCTGAAATTGCACCACTGCACTCTAGCTTGGGCGACAGTGCGAGACTCTGTCTCAAAAAACAAACAAGTTTTTTTTTGAGACAGGGTTCTGCTCTGTCACCCAGGCTTCAATATCCAATGGCATGAATTATGGCTCTCTGAAGCCTCAACCTCCTGAGCTCAAGTGATCCTCCCACCTCAGCCTTCCAAGTAGGTAGGACTACAGGCGTGAGCCACCATGCCCAGCTAATTTTTTTTTCCTTTATGTAGAGATGGTGTCTCACCATGTTTCCCAGGCTGGTCTCAAACTCCTGGACTCAATTTATCGTCCCACCTCGGTCTCCCAAAGTGCTGGGATTACAGGTATGAGCCACTGTGCCCGGCCTTATTTTGAAATTTAAAACAATCTTATTCTAGATAGAACAAGTATTATTTTCTCTTTCTATAGATATGGAAACCTAGGCTCAGAAAGATTAAATAACTTGTTTTGTGATATAAAGCTGGGTCAGTGGATCTGGTATTGAATCTCTTAGTTCCTATACATGTGATCATTCCATTAAATATTTTCCAATCTGCACGCTGTGACCAGCCTTTTAAAAGTGTTTAATTTAAAATGCCACAAAATAATAGTAAGCATACTTATTGTTTCATGACTGTTATCTATATTATATGTGTATGTTTATTGAGATGCAATCTCTATTGTGGGCATAAAATGTCTGAAAAACATTGAACGGTTCCATAGCTGCCTCTCCAGTCAATATTTAACAAGCACATATTATATCCCTCTTATTACACTATTATATACAAAAAAACATACAATTCTAAGCTGTGGTTTTATTATTATTATTATTTTTGAGACGAAGTTTCGCTCTTGTAGCCCAGGCTGGAGTGCAATGACGCGATCTTGGCTTACTGCAACCTCAGTCTCCCAGGTTCAAGCGATTCTCCTGCCTTAGCCTCCCGAATAGCTGGGACTACAGGCGTGTGCCACCATGCCCTGTTAATTTTTTTTTTATTTTTAGTAGAGATGGGGTTTCACCATGTTAGCCAGGATGGTCTCCATCTCCTCACCTTGTGAGTCCGCCTGCCTTGGCCTCCCAAAGTGCTGGGATTACAGGCGAGAGGCACCAAGCCCAGCTAATTTTTATATTTTTACTAGAGATGGGGTTTCACCTTGTTGGCCAGGACGGTCTCGATCTCCTCACCTCATGATCTGTCCACCTTGGCCTCCCAAAGTGCTGGGGATTATAGGCGTGCGCCACCATGCCTGGCCACAGGTTTTTGTTTTGTTTTGTTTTAAGTGTGCATGTAATTACTGACTTCCTGATGAGCTGGAGGAATCACCTCTCCCAGGCCAACACTTTGCAATCTAACTCATTTTTATGCTTTGGCCAGCCTAACACTTCGGAATCAATTCATAGTGAAAATCCTTTCAAAGTGAAGGATAAGACAGCAACTATAACCAAGGTAAGAATCCACAGGGAAAATGACTATATAGAGGCAAAGAAAAGGTTGAAGTGGTCAGACTTTTATTCCCCCAGGGGAGAGCTGTATCATTCACACAGAGTAAACTGTACAATACAAGTAATGATGGAATAGTTACTTCTCATTCTCAAGCAATCCTAGCACAGAAAACCCTTCCCCTTGTATCCTCATTCTCTCCCTGAATGTGAGAAGTAAACCCCGACTTTGAACCTACTCTCAACTCATACCTTTCCTAAGTCAGTTTCCATTTGGACACTTGTGCTGTGACATCCTTTGGAAGCTGGGCATCATAGAGCCCGCCCAGGTCTCTAGCAGGAAGCATCTCCCTGCTCCCTATATTATTTTGAATTTTCTGGGGAAAAGGATTTCACATGTGTCCTTGGCCATGTATCCACTATGTATCCATTTGGTCTTACAACTTCTTAGAACTACTTCTCTGTGCACAAAGCCTTGCTGTACATTTCTAGTGAAGAGCTTTAGAAAGGATAGTAAATTCGGGGCAGGGAGAATGAAGTTTTACTTATAGCTAACACATTGCTCTTCACTGTATCATCTTCTTCTTCTTTTTTTGGGGGGGGACAGAGTCTTGCTCTGTCGCTCGGCCTGGAGTGCAGTGGCGCAATCTCAGCTCACTGCAAGCTCCGCCTCCCAGGTTCATGCCATTCTCCTGCCTCAGCCCCCCAAGTAGCTGGGACTACAGGCACCCGCCACTATGCCCAGCTAATTTTTTTGTATTTTTAGTAGAGATGGGGTTTCACCATGTTGGCCAGGATGGTCTCAATCTCCTGACCTCGTGATCTGCCCGCCTCGGCCTCCCAAAGTGCTGGGATTACAGGCGTGAGCCAGCATGCCCGTCCCCCACTGTATCTTCTATTCTTCTGCTATCTAGGGCTAGTTTGCCAATCTTGCCAAGGCAGATTTTAAGGTAATACGGAAAGACAAGTTTGATACATTAATGCATTCCATTCCCTTTAGGCCTTTCCTTCTCCTCCCCCAGCCTGAGTATGGACCATGAGAAATCCTGATATGTAATAACCTTTGGCAAAGGCTTCTATATAGCCTTAGTGAAAATCAAAGCACCTACAATGCTTGTTACTGAGACTCACTATAACTTGAAGATTTATGGTTCACACTCCACATATCCAAGAAATTAGCAGGTTTCTGAAGCTAAAGGGTCTCTGAAAGCTGAAGAGGCTGCTAAGCCTTAAAGGGGCCCAAGAATTGAAAGCTTAAAGGAAGAGGTGGGGCACCTCCTTCCACACCTGGCCGACCATAACTAGCTAATGAAATTTGGAATGCTGGGTCAATCTGCAGGAAGGAAAAACAGATATACAGTCCCTGTTAGAATAATACTTTCATAGCTAAACACACAGATAAAAAAAAGATTCTGAAATTCACTTTAGGAAGCTTCCTCATTTCAGGAATTGCCTGCAAAACAAAAAACTAATAAAGTAGTCTATTTTTTGAGATGGAGTTTCGCTCTTGTTGCCCAGGCTGGAGTGCAATGGTATGCTCTTGGCTCACCGCAACCTCCGCCTCCTGGGTTCAATTGATTCTCCTGCCTCAGCCTCCCAAGTGGCTAGGATTACAGGCATGTGCCACCACACCCAGCTAATTTTGAATTTTTAGTAGAGATGGGGTTTCTCCATGTTGGTCAGGCTGGTCTCAAACTCCCAACCTTAGGTAATCTGCCCGCCTCGGCCTCCCAAATTGCTGGGATTACAGCCGTGAGCCACCACACCTGGCCTAAAGCAGTTCTTTAAACCTCTAAAGTGTTCAAAGTACCACAACTCACTCAATGATCAGCAGAATTATTTGGCTCCCTTCTGTGGCCCTGAGAAATTCAATAGTGATTCAGAATTGCTTTTCTGTTTGTTTGTTTTTGAGACAGGGTCTCACTCTGTCATCCAGGCTGGAGTATGGTGGTGCAATCATAGCTCACTGCAACTTCGAACTTCTAGGCTTAAGGGATCTTCTTGCCTCAGCTTCCCGAGTAGCCGGGATTATAGGAGCACACCATTGCACATGGCTAATTTTTTTGTTTTTTATAGAGATAGGTTTTTGCCATGTTGCCCAGGCTGGTCTGGAACTCATGAGCTCAAGCAATCCGCCTGCCTCGGCCTCCCAAAGTGCTGGGATTACAGGCATGAGCCACTGCGTCTGGCCTCAGTATTGTTATTTATCAAAGTGTGTGACTGCTTCTAACCTGTTAAATATGCATCTTATACTACATATTAAGTCCCATCAAACAAGTTCATTTAAGTCAACATTATTTTAGCATTGAGTTAATCAAGGGAAAAATCCTATAAATACACACGTAACCCTAAAGATGCCCAAATACTGTAACTTGCCCTCCCTTTTAAAATTAATTTACTTTTGTTTTTTGAGTCGGAGTCTCACTCTGTCATCCACGCTGGAGTGCAATGACGCAATATTGGCTTACTGCAACCTCCGCCTCCCAGGTTCAAACGATTCTCCTGCCTCAGCCTCCGGAGTAGCTGGGATTACAGATGCCCGCCAGCACGCCCGCCTAATTTTTGTATTTTTAGTTTAGTAGAGATGGGTTTTCACCATGTTGGCCAGGCTGGTCTTGAACTTCTGACCTCAGGTGATCTGCCTGCTCGGCCTCCCAAAGTGCTGGGCTTACAGATGTAAGCCATAGCGCCTGGCCTTTCCTTTCTTTTATCTCAAAGATACCTCAAAAAAAAAATAGAAAAAACAGCTACCACCCCCCGAGAAGTAATCTTATGGATAGTGGTAGAAAACAAAAGTTGAAAATTCTTCTATTACTCGTACACATCTTCATTCTGTGTCCCTTTTTTTTTTTTTTTTTTTTTTTTGAGATGGAGACTCGCTCTGTCGCCCAGGCTGGAGTGTGCGTGCAGTGCCAGGATCTCAGCTCACTGCAACCTCTGCCTCCCGGGTTCAAGCAATTTGTCTCAGCCTCGCGAGTAGCTGGGATTACAAGCGCCCACCACCACGCCCGGCTAATTTTTTGTATTCTTAGTAGAGATGGGGTTTCACCATCTTAACCAGGCTTGTCTTGAACTCCTGAATTCGTGATCCACCTGCCTTGGCCCCCCAAATTCCTGGGGTTATAGGCGTGAGCCACACCTGGCCTAAAGCAGTTCTTTAAACCTCTAAAGTGTTCAAAGTACCACAACTCACTCAATGATGTCCTCACTCAACTCACTGTCCTCTTTAATTTCTTCTCTCTTTGGGACCTCCCTTACCAACTCAGTTACTCACCAACTTTTACCCAGTTCTATTAAGTCACTTCAACTGAATTAGAAATGGAAGCTACCCAAACAGAATGAAAAGAGTACTGGATGCAGTGATCACTCCCATCCAATTTCAATGAGCCCCAGTAGGGCCTACTCTTGGTCTCTAAATACTGCATTTTCCATCGAAAGGAACCAAGGCTCCTTGGAGAACTGACTGAGGCAGAGAAAGTACTAGATGAGTCTAATATATCTTATTGTGCAGGAAAGGAAGTGCTCAAAGAATAATAGTGAAATATCAAAGGACAAAGAAGTCACAAGATGCTCAGTTGGTGAGGGAAACCCCTGAGAGGTTTACACAGTAGAAATTAGAGAAGACAGTGAGTGGGTACACTGAGTAAAGCAGACATGTTACCAGGAATACAACAGTTGTGAATTTTTCTTTTCTACCATTGCCTGAAGGTGTTAGTTTGGGGAGTATCTGTCAATCTTTTGAAATAAAAGAATGGCAGATTATTTGGGCATCTTTATGACTAAACATATATTTATATAATTATTTTTCTTAGGCCGGGCGCGGTGGCTCAAGCCTGTAATCCCAGCACTTTGGGAGGCCGAGACGGGCGGATCACAAGGTCAGGAGATCGAGACCATCCTGGCGAACACGGTGAAACCCCATCTCTACTAAAAATACAAAAAAATTAGTCAGGCGTGGTAGCGGGCGCCTGTAGTCCCAGCTACTCGGGAGGCTGAGGCAGGAGAATGGCGTGAATCCAGGAGGCGGAGCTTGTAGTGAGCCGAGATCGCCCCACTGCACTCCAGCCTGGGTGACAGAGCAAAGACTCCGTCTCAAAAAAAAAAAAAAAAATTATTTTTCTTGATTTAGTGGCCAAATCTGGAATAACCTGAGCATCAAAATAAACAAAAGATTATATTTCATTGAATAAAACAGGAAGTCATTAGTTCATACTAATGTAAACAAACTAATACATTGAAAGACTGAAAAGGAATGGAATAGTTGTATAGTTTCTAAGCCCTGTCTCCTAAAAATAATAATTACAAAGGGAAAATGAGTAACTTTACTTTGGAAAAGCCTAGCAGACACCACCTCAATCAAGTGATCAAACATTATCAGTACTGATACAAATCAAAATTCTGTACCTTTTGAAATCATGCAGTGAACAACACAGCATCACTCCTGTGATATTCCTGCTGAAGATGTGTTACCTAAATTAAACACGAGGAACCACCAGACAAGTCCAAACTGAGGGACTTTCTACAAAATAACTTAATAGCATCAAGGTTATGAACATCAAAGAAGGCCTGAAGAAACTGTTCCAGACTGGAGGAGACTAAGACAACATGAAAAATAAATGCAATGTGTGATTCTGACCTGGATCCTTTTTGCTATAAAGCATATAACTGGTACAATAATAAGCAACATTTGAAGAGGATCTGATAATTATATGGAAGTAATGTGTCAATGTTACTTTCCTAATTTTGACAGTTGTATTGTAAAGTTGGAAAATGCCCCTTGTTTATAGGAAATACTAAAGTATTCAGGGATGATGGAGCATCAGGTCAGCAACACTCTCAAATGATTGAAAGAAAAAAAATTATTTCTAGCATACTTGCAAATGTCCTATATATTTCAAATTTTTTTTTCTTTTTTGAGACGGAGTCTTGCTCTGTTGCCCAGGCTGGAGTGCAGTGGCACGATCTCGGCTCATGGCAAGCTCCGCCTCCCGGGTTCATGCCATTCTCCTGCCTCAGCCTCCTGAGTAGCTGGAGTAGCTGGGACTACAGGTGCCCACCACCATGCCCAGCTAATTTTTTTTTTGTATTTTTAGTAGAGATGGGGTTTCACAGTGTTAGCCAGGATGGTCTCGATCTCCTGACCTCGTGATCTGCCCACCTCGGCCTCCCAAAAGCTGGGATTACAGGTGTGAGCCACCGTGCTTGGCCAAATTTTCTTATCTTAAAAAATACAAGGTTGAAGTCTAGAAAGGGTGAGGTTGGAGGTCAAAAAGAGGTGAGAGTGGTCTGTTAGCAACTACTCTCATTTATCTTAATGGAGAATCACATGGGTGAGTGTGCCACTGGGGTTCTTGCCACCTGGAATAGGTTTCCTGTATCTTTCTGCCTCATCGACTTCCAATTTCTTCTCAACAGTTTTTTGAATAACATTTTCTCCAGTGCCTACACTTCAAATTATCTCCCTACTTCCACTCTGTTCTGGGAATGCTTCCACTGTGAGCATTCATGGACTCCCTTATTCTAAAGATAGAGAATTTTGCCATTGGAAAGCAAAAAGAAAAACACCTATCCTGAGCCAGGTGCCGTGGCTCATGACTGCAATCCCAGCTCTTTGGGAGACTGAGTCAGGAAGATCGCTTGAGCCCACGAATTTTTTTTTTTTTTTTGAGACAGAGTCTCCCTCTGTCACCTAGGCTGGAGTGCGATCTCGGCTCCACTTTCTGGGTTCAAGTGATTCTTCTGCCTCAGTCTCCTAAGTAGCTGGGATTACAGGCACATGTCACCACACCCAGCTAATTTTTGTATTTTTAGTAGAGACTGGGTTTCACCATGTTGGTTAGGCTAGTCTCCAACTCCTACCTCAGGTGATCTGCCTGCCTTGGCTTCCCAAAGTGCTGGGATTAAAGGTGAGAATCACTCATGCCCGGCCATGCCCAGGAATTTGAGACCACCCTGGATAGCAAACTGAGACCATGTCTGAAAAAAATTAGCCAGGTGTGGTGGTGTGTGCCTGCAGTCCCAGCTACTTGGGAGCTAAGGTGGGAGAATTGCTTAAACCCAAGAGTTTGAGGCTTCAGTGAGCTGTGATTGTGCCACTGCACACCAGCCTGGGCGACAGAGTGAGACCCTGTCTGAAGAAAGAAGAAACAAATAGGTTGGGCGCAGTGGCTCACATCTGTAATCCCAGCACTTTGAGAGGGTGAGGTGGGTGGATTACCTGAGGTCAGGAGTTCAACACCACGCTGAGCAACATGGTGAAACCCCATCTCTACTAAAAGTACAAAAATTAGCCAGGTATGGTGGCATGTGCCTGTAATCCCAGTTACTCGGGAGGCCGAGGCATGAGAACTGCTTGAACCCGGGAGGTAGAGGTTGCAGTGAGCCAAGATCATAGCATTTCACTCCAGCCTGGGTGACAGAGCGAGGCCCTATTTAAAAAAAAAAAAAAAAAAAAAAAAAAGAGAAAGAAGAAACAGAAAAAGAAATGCCTACCTTGAAGGAGGAACTTTTTTTTTTTTTTTTTGAGACGGAGTCTCGCTGTGTCGCCCAGGCTGGAGTGCAGTGGCCGGATCTCGGCTCACTGCAAGCTCCGCCTCCCGGGTTTTTACGCCATTCTCCTGCCTCAGCCTCCCGAGTAGCTGGGACTACAGGCGCCCGCCACCTCGCCCGGCTAGTTTTTTGTATTTTTTAGTAGAGACGGGGTTTCACCATGTTAGCCAGGATGGTCTCGAACTCCTGACCTCGTGATCCGCCCGTCTCGGCCTCCCAAAGTGCTGGGATTACAGGCTTGAGCCACCGCGCCCGGCCTAAAGGAGGAACTATTAATGATCCTCCCTTCTTCATACCTGACATTCACTGCCATCTCTTTAACTGCCGTGTTCAGTTTTCATTTTTTTATCTTTTTTTTTTTTTTTTTTTTTTAAAGATAGGGTATCACTCTGTTGCCCAGGCTTCATTTAGTGCAGTAGTATGATCACAACTGCAGCCTCAACCTCCTGGGCTCAACTGTTCCCACCTTAGTCTTCCCGACCCCCAACACCCCCACCCAACAGTTGGGACTACAAGCACGCACCACCACACCTGGCTAATTTTAAAGTTTTTTGTAGAGACAGGGTCTCACTATGTTGCCCAGGCTGGTCTTGAACTCTAGGGCTCAAGTGATCCTCCTGCCTTGACTTCCCAAAGTGCTGGGATTGCAGTTGTGAGCCACCCTGCCCATCCCATGCTCACATTTTAATAAGAGTTTTTCAAGGCCCTTCCTTCTAAACACACACCCAGAACTTCATCAAGTGTCATGCAAACTCTTATATTTTAAAAGAAAGCCTTGTTATATCTTCCAGAGTATAACTGTTTTGACATTCTTTCCTCACATCATCCAAAAAGTTTCAAATGACATCATAAACTTTATCTCCAACTTCCTGAAAAGTACCCACTATAGCTAACTTCTCCACTTTCACACCAACAGCAGCTGGCCAGCAGGGACTTCATTATTCTATAGCAGAGTGGTTTTCAGGAACAACCGATGAAAAGCTTTGTAGTACGAGGATGATGTTTATATACTCCCCCTTTCCTCTTCTTTCCTTGTTAGTGCGGCCTGGGAAGTTCTAGAGGTAGAACAAGTGTGTTATGACCGTTCTGCAAGCAGCCATCAACTTATCCCCCAACTTTAAACATTAACAAAAACTAGGCTCTTAAAATGCATTGCCATATTCTGTCATATTCAACCAAAAAAAAATTTTTTTGTTGAGACAGAGTTTTCCTCTTTTTGCCCAGGCTGGAGTGCAATGGTTTGATATGGGCTCAATGCAACCTCCACCTCCCAGGTTCAAGCAATTCTCCTGCCTCAGCCTCCCAAGTAACTGGGATTACAGCCATGCACCACCATGCCCGGCTAATTTTTTTTTTGTATTTTTAGTAGAGACAGGGTTTCTCCATATTGGTCGGGATGGTCTCAAACTCCTGACCTCAGGTGATCTGCCTGCCTCGGCCTCCCAAAGTGTTGAGATTACAGGCATAAGCCACAGGTCCCAGCTCAACCAAATTTTTATGCAGCCAAGCCCATAAAGATATCCAAGGAAACTGATACACCCTTAGAAAAAGTACACAACAATAAAGGATACCAAGGCGGGCAACATCCAAAATGAAAACAGCAGCAAGTCACCTGCAAATCTAATAACCGTGCCAGTTGGAATCAACTTGTCTTTTGCTTTCTTTCTTTTTTGAGACAAAGTCTTGCTCTGTTACCCAGGCTGGAGTACAGTGCTGCGATCTCGGCTCACTGCAACTTCCATCTCCCGGGTTCAAGCGATTCTCCTGCCTCAGCCTCCCGAGTAGCTGGGACTACAAACACATGCCACCACACCCGGCTAATTTTTGTATTTTTTGTAGAGACGGGGTTTCACCATGTTGGCCAGGCTGGTCTCAAACTCCTGACCTCAAATGATCCGCCTGCCTCAGCCTCCAAAAGTGCTGGGATTACAGGCGTGAGCCACAGTGCCCAGCCTGTCTTTTGCATTTTAAAGAGATAAGATTTTGCTTATACTCACAACATTTTAAGAAATAATTTAAAAATCCAAATAAAATTAAAATTTTAAAAATATTTTGCTTATAAGTCCATTCACTTTTCAGGGTAACTATCAAAGAACAATACTGATAGGAAAGTTTGAAGAAAGCAGAAGGGGACCTACGAGTCTTCTTCAAGAAAAGCGAACTATGTCCCTTGTTTCTATCCCTCTTTATCTACCTTATAAGGGTTACTTCTCAAAGATATGTAACCTTCTATTAAAATAACATACTAGCTGGGCATGGTGGCTCATGCCTGTAATCCCAGCACTTCGGGAGGCTGAGGTGGGCAGATCACTTGAGATCAGGAGTTTCAGACCAGCCTGGCCAACTTGGTGAAACCCCATCTCTACTAAAAATACAAAAATTAGCCAGGTATGATGGCATGCACCTGTAGTCCCAGCTACTCAGGAGGCTGAGGCAGGAGAATCACTTGAACCAGGGAGGCAGAGGTTGCAGTGAGTCAAGATCACACCACCGCACTCCAGCCTGGGCAATAGAGTGAGACTCCGTTTCAAAAAAAAAAAAAAAAAAAAAAAAAAAACCCTAAAATTCCTATACAGCTAAAGAAATGTGTCCTCAGTGTCCTGTTGATTTTCTTTTCGAGACGGAGTCTCGCTCTGTCACTTAGCCCGGAGTGGAGTGACGGGATCTCAGATCACGGCAACCTCTGCCTCCCAGGTTCAAGCGATTCTCCCACCTCAGCCTGCCGAGTAGAAGGGACTACAGGCACATGCCACCATGCCCAGTTAACTTTTGTATTTTTAGTATAGACAGGGGTTCACCATGTTGGGCAGACTGGTCTTGAACTCCTGACCTCAAGTGATCCTCCCGCTTCGGCCTCCCATAGTGCTGAGATTACAGGTGTGAGCCACCGCACCCAGACTTCTTTTGTTTTTGAGACAGCGTCTCACTCTGTTCCCAGGTTGGAGCACAGTGATGCAATCACTGCAGCCATGACTTCCTGGGCTCAGCTGATTCTCCCACCACAGCCTCCTGGGCATCTGGGACTACAGACATGTGCCACCGCACCCAGCTAATTTTATAAAATATTTTTTGTAGAGAAGGAGTTTCACCATGTTGCCCAGGCTGGTCTCAAACTCCTAGGTTTAAGCAATCCACCTTGTCCCCCTAAAATGCTGGGATTGCAGGCACTGGATTACAGCCAATGTCCTACTGATTTTTAAAGTGCCCAAACCAAGTTTTCTTTTGCACTTAGAAGAGAATTTATTTTTTTTATTTTTTTATTTTTTTATTTTTATTTATTTATTTATTTATTTTGAGACGGAGTCTCGCTCTGTCGCCCAGGCTGGAGTGCAGTGGCCAGATCTCAGCTCACTGCAAGCTCCGCCTCCCGGGTTCACGCCATTCTCCTGCCTCAGCCTCCCCAGTAGCTGGGACTACAGGCACCCGCCACCTTGTCCGGCTAGTTTTTTGTATTTTTTTAGTAGAGACGGGGTTTCACCGTGTCAGCCAGGATGGTCTCGATCTCCTGACCTCATGATCCGCCCGCCTCAGCCTCCCAAAGTGCTGGGATTACAGGCTTGAGCCACCGCACCCGGCCTATTTTTATTTATTTATTTTTATTTTTATTTTTTTAATTTTTTTTTTTTGAGACGGGGTCTCGCTCTGTCACCCAGGCTGGAGTGCAGTGGCCAGATCTCAGCTCACTGCAAGCTCCGCCTCCCGGGTTCACACCATTCTCCTGCCTCAGCCTCCCGAGTAGCTGGGACTACAGGCGCCCGCCACCTCGCCCGGCTAGTTTTTTGTATTTTTTAGTAGAGACGGGGTTTCACCGGGTTAGCCAGGATGGTCTCGATCTCCTGACCTTGTGATCCACCCGTCTCGGCCTCCCAAAGTGCTGGGATTACAGGCTTGAGCCACCGCGCCCGGCCAGAAGAGAATTTAAAATGCAATCAGAAAACCAGACCGTACTTTGCCAATTACTATAATTTTAAAATAAGGATATATTGCTATGAATGACATTTAGTTTTATCTCAGTCTATTCTCCTATGATAAGCAACAGTGAACTCAAGGGTATGATTTCAGAATGTAAAAAGCCATTAGACTGCTCCTAATAGATTCTTTAAAATATGATCCTACAAGGCTCTTCAAAGTAAGGACAGTATGTTTTAATTGTGAGATGGATTTTTTCAATGCTTTGACCTCTTGACTAAAAGAGGCCTGGAAAAAGAAATAACTGCAGTGGAGTGAGGGTGTGAAATGTGTCATACCAGTTATTAAAATCCATCAAGTTCATACTTCAGTCTTGGTTTAACTGCAGCCAAAAACTGACTTGCAAGTAATTATCATCACTATCTATAATAAAAGTTAATTGGACATAATTGAACTAACACCCTAATCGGAGGGAAGCTGTAACTGGCGAAGAGCCCACTCCTTCTGCTCCTTCAATCTGCAAATGAAACTGCTAATGATAATTTGTGGACAAACATGAAATTGCTCTCAGGGTTTCCCCACTGCAAATCAGTCAGCAATTCCAGTTAATACCCAGCATGTTGGGCCAGGAGAAATATCATTACCTGGTGCTTCCTTTGATAAAGACGAATTTTAACAATAACCAAGCCATTAAGGCTTAGAGTTACTGAGAATTGTTAAATTTCCCCTGGACGCCCTAAAGTAAAGCATTATGGTCTGATCTCCACATCATGCTACTATGCACTAAATGCATCATGTGCCACCAGTGTGTAGTACTAAGAAGACAGTATGTAAAGACAGAAGCTACTGTTATACTGACAATTTATCTTCTTTTAACAGAATCCTGGAAAAATCTTATTTCTAAACAGACAAATGGCATTGTTGATCTGCTTCAACAGCAAAGATTAAATCATTTCTGTTTTTTTGTTTGTTTGTTTGTTTTTTGAGACTCTGTCACCCAGGCTGGAGTGCAGTGGTGCGAACTCCTGAGGTCGGGAGTTCGAAACCAGCCTGACCAACATGGTGAAACCCCGTCTCTACTAAAAATACAAAAATTAGCCATGTGTGGTGGCTGGTGCCTGTAGTCCCAGCTACACGGGAGGCTGAGGCAGAATTGCTTGAACATAGGAGGCGGAGGTTGCAGTGAGCCAAGATCATGCCACTGCACTCCAGCCTGGGGAACAGAGCAAGACTCCGTCTCAAAAAAAAAAAACAAAGAAAATCCAGACAATGAAACAAATACTTCAAGGGACAGTGAGAAAGAAGGGAGAACAGCAGCACAGGTCATTGAAGACTGGGTAAGAATTTACCAGATTGAGAAGAAGGGTAGTCAACAACTATAATGAAAGGCATGCAGCTGTAAAACTAAACCACTTGTTTGCGGAGGCACAAATGGTCTGGTATGGAAAGCAGGGTGTTGGGTGTATGTGCTAAACCTGGAGATAAGCCTGATATGCAAATTATATTAATACTTCATGCTAGAAAGACAG
This sequence comes from Macaca thibetana thibetana, assembly GCF_024542745.1. Lineage (NCBI taxonomy): Eukaryota > Metazoa > Chordata > Mammalia > Primates > Cercopithecidae > Macaca > Macaca thibetana. The sequence continues at coordinate 23,508,394 of NC_065593.1, forward strand.
AACAGCAGATTAAGAATACAGTGGTCAGAGTCACAGCTCAATGTTCTTACCCTTAGATTGGCATGAAAGTGGATCCAGGCCGGGCGCGGTGGCTCAAGCCTGTAATCCCAGCACTTTGGGAGGCCGAGGCGGGTGGATCACGAGGTCAGGAGATCGAGACTATCCTGGCTAACATGGTGAAACCCCGTCTCTACTAAAAATACAAAAAACTAGCTGGGCGTGGTGGCGGGCGCCTGTAGTCCCAGCTACTTGGGAGGCTGAGGCGGGAGAATGGCGTGAACCCAGGAGGCGGAGCTTGCAGTGAGCCAAGATCACGCCACTGCACTCCAGCCTGGGAGACACAGCGAGACTCCATCTCAAAAAAAAGAAAAAAAAAAAAGAAAGTGGATCCAACACCTAGGCCAGGCACGGTGGTTCATGCCTGTAATCCCAGCACTTTGGGAGGCTGAGGCGGGTGGATCACCTAAGGTCAGGAGTTTCAGATCATCCTGATCAATATGGTGAAACCCCATTTCTATTAAAAATACAAAAATTGGCTGGGTACGGTGGCTCACGCCTGTAATCCCAGCACTTTGGGAGGCTGAGGCAGGCGGATCATGAGGTCAGGAGATCGAGACCATCCTGGCTTTGGTGAAACCCTGTCTCTACTAAAAATACACAAAAAAAAAAAACAACAGCCGGGCATCTGTAGTCCCAGCTACCCGCGAGGCTGAGGCAGGAGAATGGCGTAAACCCGGGAGGCGGAGCTTGCAGTGAGCTGAGATCCGGCCACTGCACTCCAGCCTGGGCGACAGAGCGAGATTCCGTCTCAAAAAAAATAAAATAAGTTAATAAATTAAAGTTTTTGAAGGAAGGCAATTTTAAACGAACATGAAGAACAATTTGAACTTGTTCAACAGCAATAGAAAAATAATGAAGCAAAAGCAATTACCATTCATCGAGAATTATGCAAAAGGGTTTCTTTTCTTTTCTTTTTTTTATTTTTTTATTTTTTTTGAGACGGAGTCTCGCTCTGTCGCACAGGCTGGAGTGCAGTGGCCGGATTTCAGCTCACTGCAAGCTCCGCTTCCCGGGTTTACGCCATTCTCCTGCCTCAGCCTCCCAAGTAGCTGGGACTACAGGCGCCCACCACTTTGCCCGGCTAGTTTTTTTTGTATTTTTTTAGTAGAGACGGGGTTTCACCAGGTTAGCCAGGATGGTCTCGATCTCCTGACCTCGTGATCCGCCCGTCTCGGACTCCCAAAGTGCTGGGATTACAGGCTTGAGCCACCGCGCCCGGCTATTTTCTTTCAGTAGCTAAGAATGTGGACTAGATGACCACTAGAATCAACTTTTAGAATCTATGGTTCCAAATCATTTTAAAAAGGTGGTTTTTGTAAGGTGATTAACAATATCTTACATTTGCAGGGAGTTTTACAATTTTCTAAGTGCTTTTTCACATGATTCTCTCTCTCTCCATCTTCTCAAGATGCCCTTTGAGATAGTTTGGGTATGTGTGATTAGTCCCATTTTCACAGATAAAGAAACTAGGAACTGGCCAGCCATCACAGCGCATGTCTGTAATCCCAGAAATTTAGGAGGCTGAGGCGGGAAGACTGCTTAAGGCCAAGAGCTCAAGACCAGCCTGGACAACATAGGGAGACCCCATTTCTACAAAAAAAAAACCAAAACGCCAGGTGTGGTAGTGTGCCCCTCTGGTCCTAGCTCCACGGGAGGCTGAAATGGGAGGCTCACTTGAGCCCCAGAGGTTGAGGCTGCAAGGAGCCATGATCGTGTCATTGCACTCCAGCCTGGGTGACAAAGAGACCCTATCCCCCAGCCATACAAAAAAAGTGATAAATGCTATGAAAAAAATAAATAGGTCAGGCACGGTGGCTCACACCAGTAATCCCAACACTCTGGGAGGCTAAGGTGAGCAGACTGCAGGAGTCCAGGAGTTTGAGACCAGCCTGGCAATACAGCAAACCTCGTCTCTACTAAAAATACAAAAAATTAGCCAGGTGAGATGGCGTATGCCTACAATCTCACCTACTTGGAAGGCTAAGGTGAGAGAATCACCTGAGCCCAGGAGGTTGAGGCTGCAGTGAGCCAAGATCATGCCACTGCACTCCAGCCCGGGCAACCAGAGTAAGACCCTGTTTCAAAAAGAATAATAATAATAATAAAATAAATTAAATAAATGAAGCAGTGTAAGGAAATAGACAGTATTGGGTAGGGTAGTAATTTTAAACAATACAGTCAGAGCAATCCTCACTAAGAAACGACAGTTTCTCCATGGTTTACCTGTTAGTTTCAGTGCAAGACAGCAGCACAACTTTTAATTACGTAACTTTCTTAAAAACACTTAACCGCCGGGCGCGGTGGCTCACGCCTGTAATCCCAGCACTTTGGGAGGCCGAGGCGGGCGGATCACAAGCTCAGAAGATCAAGACCACGGTGAAACCCCGTTTCTACTAAAAATACAAAAAATTAGCCGGGCGCGGTGGCGGGCGCCTGTAGTCCCAGCTACTCAGGAGGCTGAGGCAGGAGAATGGCGTGAACCCGGGAGGCGGAGCTTGCAGTGAGCCGAGATTGCGCCACTGCACTCCAGCCTGGGCGACAGAGCGAGACTCTGTCTCAAAAAACAAACAAACAAACAAACAAAAAACAAACACTTAACCATAACTAATACAGTTTTGTTTTCTCATGTGAAGTTTAATACTTAGGCACTTACACCTTTAATAAAAGGCAATTTATCAACTTGTTTTCAAGAGTGGAATCCTGGTTTTTTTTTTTTTTTTTTGAGATGGAGTCTCACTCTGTTGCCAGGCTGGAGTACAGTGGCATGATCTCGGCTCACTGCAACCTCTGCCTCCCAGGTTCAAGTGATTCTCCTGCCTCAGCCTCCCAAGTAGCTGGGACTACAGGCGCATACCACCATGCCCAGTTAATTTTTGTATTTTTAGTAGAGACGGGGTTTCATCATGTTAACCAGGATGGTGTCGACCTCTTGAACTCATGATCCACCCATCTCAGCCTCCCAAAGTGCTGGGATTACAGGCGTGAGCCACTGCGCCTGGCCTCGTTTTTGTAATACAGAAAACCTTTCTTTTTTTAAGAGACAGGGCTCGCTCTGTCACCCAGGCTTCAGTGCAGTTGCACCATTATAGCTCACTGCAGCCTCAAACTCCTAGGCTCAAGTGATCCTCCTGCCGCAACCCCCTGAGTAAGCTGAGACTACAGGTGATTGCCACCACACTTGGGTAACTATTTTATTTTTTGTAGAAACAAGTTCTCGGTTGTTGCCCAGGCTGGTCTTGAACTTCTAGGCTCAGGAGGTCCTCCTGCCTTGGCCTCCCAAAGTTCTGGGATTACAGGTGTGAGTTACCACAACTGGCAAGAAAGGCTCTTTAAACAATAATAAAACAAAGTAATGCAAACTTGTACACATACCAAAGACTGCTGTTATATGCAACTATGACTTTGATAAAGACTGGCATTTCTCTGGTTGAGCAATGATACTTTTTCTTTTTTTTTGAAATGGAGTTTCGCTGTTGTTGCCCAGGCTGGAGTGCCATGGCGCGATCTCAGCTCAGAGCAACCTCGCCTCCCGGGTTCAAGCGATTCTCCTGCCTCAGCCTCCCAAGTAGCTGGGATTACAGGCATGAGCCACCACGCCTGGCTAATTTTGTATTTTTTGTAGTCAGGGTTTCTCCATGTTGGTCAGGCTGGTCTCAAACTCCCTACCTCAAGTGATCCACGCACCTTGGCCTCCCAAACTGCTGGGATGACAGGCATGAGCCACCGCGCCCAGCCTATGATACTTTCTTAAGTATCATATCTGAAAGATGAGCAGATGTGAACAGATGTGAGGTGGAGGGAGTTGGTATAAAAAATTTTAGAGAGTTATTAAAATTGATGTGGCTCAAGCCTGTAATCAGGGGAGGCTGGAGATGGCATAAACCCCGCTCTTTTACAAAAAATTCTAGCGCGGTGGCGGGCGCCTGTAGTCCCACGCACTAAGGGAGGCACTTTCAGTCCCGAGAACTACTCCAGCCTGGGCAACTATCACTGAAAAAAAAAAAATTGAAGGCTGAAGTGGCATAAGACACACTTTCTCCCAGAATTATCACTCAGTTGGGACACTGGTTCAGGTTGGAGAGGAGGCAAAAATAAAAATATATCTGGCTGAAAAAGCTGCCTTTTCCAACTTAATTTTGCCAGGGACTATGGAAATAGTCAAAGGACTTTTCTTAAAAGGAAAGGTTCTTTTTGTCTCTCTGGAGAAAAGTTCTAAAACAGTACCTCTCTCCAATTGTACCATACTTCACTAAATATAGCCCAAATATTAAAATATTTTGTAAAGCACTTTAGTGAATGCACAGTGATACCTGGCAAGACAAGTTAAAACTAAGATGTGGATTCTTCATTAATCTACTGGTTCCACTTTTTGTTGGGGAAAAAAAAAAAGTTCTGGAAGAATAAGATAAGCAAAAACCAAACCAGTACCTTTACAGCTACAAAATTAATGTCTTCATAAGAGTAAAACCATTCCCAGCTGAATAGCTGGGTAATGCAGAGGGTCCATTCAGGAACCTAGTAAATGGGACTTTTCCATCCTAATTTAGGATGAGCTGTCTTCAGCTTCTCACAGTCTTGACACATCTCTCCTTTTAAAGTAGATTAAGTCCTATCCTTTACATAGTAAAAATGAAGATAAATAGAATGCCAACGGTAGAAGTGCTTAGCTTTTGGAAGGAAGTAAATCTTAAGTTATGACTAATAATGCTTATGCTTCTCCTTTGAAGCAACATGAATGTTTTCTAAATCATCTCAATTCTGCAAGTGGCATAAAATCTGATTTTCATTCAGTTCAGCAACTGATCCTCAAAAACACTTTGCTGAATGCAAAAAAAGAAAAGAAAAGAAAAGGAAAAAGTAACTCTTCAGGTAATATCTTCCCAGCAAATAGCACTTAAAAGAAACCCCAGCTTTTTTTTTTTTTTTTTTTTTTTTTTTTTTTTTTGAGATGCCGTCTTACTCTGTGGACCAGGTGCAATGGTATGATCGGCAGTGGTGCAATCTCGGCTCACTACAACCAGTGTCTCCCAGGTTCAAGCAATTCTCCTGCTTCAGCCTCCTGAGTAGCTGGAATTACAAGTGTCTGCCACCACACCCCGCTAATTTTTGTATTTTTAGTAGAGATAAGGTTTCACCACGTTGGCCAGGCTGGTCTCAAATTCCTGACCTCAAGTGATCCACCTGCCTCAGCCACCCAAAGTGCTGGGATTATAGGCATGAGCCACTGCACCCAGCCAGAAGCCCCCAGCTTTAAAGTGATGACAGCTTTCCAATTTGGGCGCAGCAGAATGGTTCCCGCAAAGGGTGCCATCAACCAGGTGGTAACCCAAGAATACACTATTGAGATTCACAAGTGCATTCATGGAGTGAGCCTCTAAGAAGCAAGCCTCTCAGGCACTCAAAGATATCTGGAAATTTGCCCTGAGGGAGAAGAGGACCCCAGATGCACACATTGATAGCAGGCTCAACAAAGCTGTCTGGCCCAAAGGAATAAGTAATGTCTCACACAGTGTATCCCTATGTGGTTGTCCAGAAAATGTAATGAAGATAAAGATTCACTAAAACAAGCTCTATACTTTGGTTACTTATATACCTGTTACCACTTTCAAAATCTACAGACACTCAGTGTGGATAAGAACTAACCACTGGTCATCAAATAAAATTATACAACTGCAAAAACAACAAAAAAGTGATGACAGTACTACTTTCATCACACACTGACTATTCTAAATGGATTTCATTTCAGGCAACAGCTCTGATTATTAGCACATATTGTCCAGTGTTATAAAAGTTTGCTTTGGTAAGAAAAGGTTTGTTTCTTTGCTTTTTCTTTTTTTTTCCAGAGGGAGTCCCACTCTGTCACACAGGCTGGAGGAGTACAATGGTGCAATCTCTGCTCACTGCAACCTCCACCTCCCAAGTTCAAGCAATTCTCTTGCCTTAGCCTCCTGAGTAATTGGGATTACAGGTGCATGCCACCAGGCCTGGCTAATTTTTGAATTTTAGTAGAGACGGGGTTTCACCAGGTTGGCCAGGCTGGTCTCGAATGCCTGACCTTCAAGTGATCTGCCCACCTTGGCCTCCCAAAGTGCTGAGATTACCGCACCCAGCTTCGTCTTTTTTTCTTTTTAGAGACACGGTCTTGCTCTCTCACCCTGGCTGGAGTGCATTGTCATGATAGCAGCTCACTGCAGCTTTGAATTCCTGGGC